>NC_143258.1:42305846-42464115 GCF_984573655.1 Nuphar pumila
AATGCATTCATATTTTTAACTTTCTAGTAGTCCTATATTGAATCAACTGTACACAAGTGTACTGCATATAAACAGAAGCTTCTCTCTAGTGATTCTTGTGATTGTCCTGCCAAATTGTGAACACAAAAAAAGTTAATCCCTAGTTTGGGTTCCAAATTGGAGATAATATCCCTTGCTTAGAGAATTCCACTGCTACAAGACATGGGTGTTGCCCGTGCTCTTCTTTTGGATTTGATCGTCGTCTTCTGTCTTCTGCTAAAGTCCAGCTGTGTTCTAGGAAGAGTCCACTACCATAGTAATAAAGGCTCTGACACTGGCTTATATGGTTCTATATCTCAACCACCTACTTACCCTCCTTCAGAGTCTCCGAATCCTGGCAATGCCTGTAATTTGAGTTCGGATTCTTGTGTCTTTGATGTTAGATCGTTCGGTGCGGTCGGGGACTGCTCCACCGATGATACAAGCGCGTTTAGACCGGCTTGGGAGGCTGCCTGCAAAGTTGAGTATGGTGTTCTTCTTGTTCCTTCTGGTTACACTTTCACAATCACCTCTACTATCTTTACAGGGCCTTGCAGGAATGGATTCACATTTCAAGTGAGTGCCACCAATTCATATCTGGAATACATTGAATAATTTTTCTGTTGGCTTATTTTAGTTTTCTCACAATTCTGATTTATGCTCCGTTTCTAATGAGAAGGTAGATGGAGTATTAATGCCACCAAATGGACCAGATTGCTGGCCTAAAGCAGACAGTCCACGCCAATGGCTAGTGTTTTACAGAGTAGATGGAATGACTCTTCAAGGGGGAGGAGTAATTGAAGGCAATGGACAGAAGTGGTGGGATCTTCCTTGCAAACCACACAGGGTACTCTTGAATCATCATCACCGTTGAATTTCATTTTCAATTCATCTCTAACCATGAAGTGAATGTCATTTATGTTTTCATCTCTGCTTGGTTTCAGGGCCCAAATGGAACTACATTGCCTGGGCCATGTGACAGCCCGGCAGTAAGTACAAGAACGTACTTTTGTTGAATATGAAAAACAGTAATGCAGGGTTTCACTGTTTGAAATAATTACTGCAGGCCATTCGGTTTGTTGAGAGCTCAAACTTGACAGTAAGAGGGATCAAAATCCAAAACAGTCCTCAGTTCCACGTCAAATTCGATTCTTGTGATAACGTACTCATCGATAGTGTTTCCATTTCCTCCCCTGCTTTGAGTCCCAACACTGATGGAATTCACATTGAGAACACAAATCATGTTTGCATATATAATTCACACATAAGCAATGGTAAAAACCCATACTCTTTCCTTCATTATTAGCCAATAGCAAAATTCTGTATTTTTTTTTTTGAGGAGCAAAATTCTGTATTTGTAGCATACTTTTTGTTGTTTCAAATCATTGGTCTGAGAAAAAATTTGATGTATGAATCAGGCGACGATTGCATATCAATTGGATCAGGTTGTTCGCAAGTCGACATAGACAATGTTACCTGTGGGCCTAGTCATGGCATCAGGTACATTAATTCTAGTGGACAGTAGTGTTTCTTCATCTTATCTTCTTTCTTTTAACTAATTTAACTTTGTTCTCTCTTGGAATTTCTGATTACCAGCATTGGAAGCCTCGGATACCATAATTCACTGGCCTGTGTTTCAAATATATCAGTCTCCAATTCAATTATACGAAACTCCGATAATGGTGTTAGAATCAAAACATGGCAAGGAGGGATGGGAACAGTAAAGGACATCTCCTTCACCAATGTGTATATGGAGAAAGTGAAAAATTGTATTATTATAGATCAATACTACTGCTTGTCAAAGGGGTGTAGGAACCAGACATCTGCTGTTCTAGTTGCAGATGTTGCATACAGAAACATTAAGGGAACATACGACATTCGGAGCCCGCCGATTCATTTCGCGTGCAGCGACACAATGCCTTGCACCAACATAACACTAGGAGACGTGGAGCTTCTCCCTTCAGAAGGAGAGATTGTTGCAGATCCTTTATGTTGGAATGCTTATGGGGGGCTGGAGACTATTACTATCCCACCTATATCATGTTTACAAGATGGAGCACCTCTATCTCTCACAGAGGGCTCTTCATATGGCTGTTGAAGTGCGCGGCATCAGTGTCAGTGCTAGTGCTTTTGGAAAGAACCGTAGAGTAGAATACTAGAGTGAAAAAAATGTCATACTTTATAACCCAGTCCTATGTGATGCATAAAGTTACGGGAAATATTATTATTATTATTATTTTAATGAGAAACCCTTGCAGGAGCTAGGAAAACCCCGGGTGGGGCCCCACGACCACCCTGCCTTACGTGGCCCACCTCAAAGCTACGAATACATTATCTTTTTACTCCTTCATTTTGTGGTAGTCCCACAAGTTATGAAGGATTGTTTAGAAGCAGCCACTCATATACATGGCATCCAATAATTGAAATCTCGCCATGAAAAAATTCATTTGATCATTTGAAAGTCTTGGTAAATATACAACAAGATGTTGGAATGAAACATAAAAATAAGTTGGTGCTATATTCTGAGTTATCTGACTAATCGAGAAAATCATCGCATAACATAAAGTGGTCTTAAACAAAGCATCAACTTAATGCGTATTATTGAAGAATATAATATAACAGCAACAATGCTAATGATCACGGGGGCTCCTTTTGTCTGGTAGGAGCAGCTAGTGCACGCCACCTTGTGTTGGGACGTTGAAGGTTCAAAACCCAATGGTATAGTTGTATAACTGGTAGGGATCTGCCTAACCCCAGCTTGCCTTTCAAAAAAAAAAATGTTAATGATACAATAAGTAATTAATAAAAATTGCAATCATCCCATTAATATAAAAATTATGACAATTGGGATTTAGTGCTTAATGGACATCCTGATGAAAAAGCCAACCGTTTGGTTGTGGAAAAGGCTCACAAGAAAAACTTGATGTTGATGAAACCTTTTTGTTCTGGCAAACTGTATTCAGTGCATCTGTGGACCAGTGCATCCAATCCTTCAGTGAGAATAGATTAATACATGAATAAAGAATTGAACATAAAAAAAAAAGTTGTTCTGCACATTAAATTATGTATATAGGTGCTTGAAAAGTTAACTACGTACACAGTAGACTCTTTCACAAGTACAAGAACCTAAAAGTAGAGAGGAACCTTTATTAGATTAGAAAAACATGTAAGATGGCCGTGTCTCAATATTTTCCCAATATTTAATTTAATATGAAAACATTGGCTCTCCACTTTATGGAAATAGCATAGGCCAAGGGCCATTATTGAAGCAATATATAAGTACATACAGCTTCTGGGTCCCCTTCCAACAGTCTGCTTACTGCTCGAGATAATGGATCTTTTACAGAATGCCTCCCCCCACATTGATGAACTATGGAACCCGTGATGTGTGTGTGTGTGCGCGCGCGCACTGTTGACACATGCACATCAGCACATGCATGGAGTGTCACTAGCTAACAATGGCCTAGATGGTTCAGCTACCCAATTATTAAGGTTGATCATGGGTTTGGTTGGTAGTGCTATTTGGTCTAGATTTGCTTTATCTGCTGAATAATATTGCAAGTTGGCCTTGGTTTGAGGGAAAATTATGCCACGGAAACATGATTTTATGAGTTAGGATTTTCTTAATTAGTTGATCACTAGCAATTCTACTCGTTGGGAGCAGATCGTATGAACTAGGCTGGTAATTAACCTTGACCTTGATAAACGTTAAACAGTCACGAATCTCATACTCAGGAAAATCTGTCTGATCTAAAAATATAAAATTATAAAAAAATATGCTTTTTAATAACCTCAATATCAGAATAAATTGTGATATTTCTAAAATGGATGATATTTTGAAAATATTGTTTTTTTCAGTATTACATCAGACATGGAAAATATATCAGCGATATTTGTGACTAGGATGTTAAATAGATATATATGAGTCACGTTGGTGCAGACTACTGGCAAAGTGTACATGGAATTGGTGCTCATTGCTCAACTATTGATGCCAACCTCAACTGATCCTAGTCAATATCCACCTGATAGCCGACCTCACCTTCTTTGGCCAATACTATTGCTCAGTCCAAGTTTTGAGGCTTTGGGTGGCACCCTTTTGCTGATAAACTGGTTTGGCATTGATTTTTAATTTGATGCAAACTGATTTTTGCAATTTTGTGGTTGTCTGACATGTGACACAAGTTTATACATTTTCATGAATTATAATCATCATAGGATACACAAAATCATATCCAGACCCACGTCCTGTTAAACGTAACTAGAAAAAGAGGCACAAGAGAATTACGTAGTTCTGCAAAGTAGTTGCCTACGTCCACGAGTAAGAGGACTCTGATTCATCTTTCTTCAACTTAGAGTATATATATATATATATATATATATATATATATATATATATATATATATATATATATATATATATATATATATATATATTGGAGCAGCATACTGCTCATCATTGATTTGTGACTGATATACACGCATCTGTCTTTCCTTTATCCTTGGTTACAAGATAATCGTATGAGCTGCTATTTTTGTTATTATGCTGATTTTCAGGATTCGGTTGAATCTGCTGCATGGGTAAGTAGTTGCTTTTGACATTATCATCTCCTTGATTGTCGATGGCATTTGGCGATGATGATCCAATGCATGGTGGTGGTGGTCCAATACCCTCCCTCAAACGAGGCATGGGGTGGACCCATAAGTCGAGTTTGTCTAGGAGGTCACGAAAGGAGCCTTTAGTAAGAGGCTTTGTTAAAATGTCGGCAATCTAGAGGTGAGTTGGAACAAACTGAGTAATGAGTTGCTGGTGAGCCACCTTTTTCCGAACGAAGTGATAATCAATTTTGATGTGCTTTGTTCGGTTATGGAAAACAAGGTTCACTATCATATAGAGGGCAGAAAGATTGTCATAGTAGATGGTTGGTGCATGCGTAATGTGAGCCTCAAGGTCCCGAAGAATAAAGGTGAGCCAAGTAATTTCTACAGTGGTGGAAGCTAAAGCTCTGTATTCAGCCTCGGAGCTAGACCTGGGGATGATGGGCTGACTTTTGGAGCTCCATGAAATGCAATTACCATCAAAATATATACAATACCCAGTGGTCGAGCGGCTTGTAAGGAGGCACCCTGCCCAATCTGCATCGGAGAAGCCATAGAGGATAAACAGATTATTAGCAAGAGACAAATGCCATAATTTAAAGTGCCCTTAATATACCGAAGAATCCTTTTTACCAATTGAAGATGAAACCGGGTTAGCACATGCATGTATTGACTCACATAACTGACACTGTATGCTAAGTCGGGATGAGTGAGTCAAATACTGGAGGCTAGCAACCAAACTCTGATAAGCTTTAGGGTCTTGAAGGGCTTCATCTCGACTTGGAGGCCTAAGTTTCCCAACTATGGTAGTAGAAATGGGTTTTCATTCTGTCATATGAGCCTTGTCAAGGATAGAGTAGGCATATCTCTGTTGGTCAAGGAATAGACCTGCTGAAAATGGAGTCACTTGAACTCCCAACAAATGATGCAAGGGTCCTAAGTCCTTCATGGCAAACTCCCGACTGAGAACATTGATAACATGTTAAAGAAATTGAGCATCACTGCCGGTGATTATGATGTCATCAACATATAAAAGAAGAAAAATGTTTCCCTGTGATTCATGACAAATAAATAGAGATGTATCCACAGTGCTACAAAAGAAACCCATGCTCAGAAAAAAAGATCCAAACCGATCAAACCAAGCCCGAGATGACTGTCATAGCCCATACATAGCACATTTAAGCTTACAAACATGAGAAGGTTTGCTAGCGTTGATGAAACTAGATGGTTGTTGCATATATACTAGTTCATCAAGAAAATCGTGTAAGAAGGTATTTTTAATGTCCAACTGCTGTATTGATGAATGTCTGGCAAGGGCAATGGTTAAAACTAGGCGAATAGTAGCGGGTTTGATAACTGGAGAGAAAGTTTTAATAAAATTGATCCCAGGTATTTGAGAATAACCACGGGCAACCAGACGAGCCTTCAATCGGTCTAAGGATCCATCAGCCTTAAGCTTGGTTTTAAACACCCATTTACAAGAAACTATATTTGTATGAGGAGCTCTAGGCACAAGTTCTCAAGTGTTGGTTGATTTAGAGCCTCTATTTCATTTTTCATGGCTTGGTGCCAACCGTGTTGTTGTAAAGCTTGTTTAATATTAGTTGGCTCTTTAGGAATGCCAATTTGAGCAATAAAATACTTTGGATTGGGTTTGACAATCTCAGGCTGGCTCCTAGTGACCATGTGATGAGTCGATTGATCAGGCCTAGATTCAACTGGTTCAGGCGACTCATGAGGGAGTGCATCGAATATTGACGATGGTTCATTAATAAGTTTATTGTCTTCAGCAACAGCAGGTAAAGTCTCATGTGTTGGATTGTCTAGTGAAGCACCATTGTGCTCTTGATCATAGTCTGAACCAGATAGAAGGCAATAATCAAGATGCACATCTGAATCACAATGCTCATAAGATAGAGTTGGAGCAATAATATGATCATCTGAGGGCAGCCACTCAGAGAAAATAGCTGCAATTTGGTGCTCACTATAAGATTTGTTAGTGGAGACTACGAAAGGAAAAACATTTTCGTTAAAAATTACATGACGACTAATGTAAACACGTCCAGTGGGTACATAAAGACATCGGTATCCTTTATGCACTTCACTATATCCCATAAAAATACATGGTAGGGAGCATGGGTCAAATTTATATTATGCATAATCATGCAAGTGAGGAAAACAAAGTGTGCCAAATACACACAGCTAATCATATGTGGGTGCCTTGGAGAAAACATGCTCAAAAGGAGACACCTTGTTCAAAGCTGAATGTGGTAAACGATTCAAGACCCAAACTATTGTATTAAAGGCCTCAACCCAGTATTGAAGAGGAACCCTTGCTTGAAAAAGCATTGAGCGACCAAGTTCAATAATGCTACGATGTTGTCTCTCAACTCGACCATTTTGTTCAGGCATTTTAGGACACAAAAAATAATGAATAATTTCATGGTCTTTAAGATAAGTTTTAAAAGCATGGCTTGTAAATTCAGCCTCAGTATTTGACAGGAAAATTTTAATTCGACTTTCAAACTGGTTCTCTATCATCTTGATGAAAATTTGGAAACATCCAAAGAAATTTGATTTTCTATTTAAAGGAAAGAATCAGATGAACTGAGAGCTATCATCAACAATAATAGCATAATAACTAAACCCTTGTTTAGAAGCAATAGGCAATAGGCCCCATAAGTCACAATGTACCTTTTTGAATATCTTAGAACAAGATTGTTGAGATGGACAAAAAGGAAGTTTACTAGATTTAGCCATAGAATAACTTTGGCATAAACCCTTAAACTTATTTAAAACAGAAATCAATTTATTCTGCTGTAAAATTTGAACCAACTCCATGTTCGTATGCCCAAGCCGATGATGCCAGGCATACTCACTGACAGTGTGTTGTCGATTTGAAAAGAAAGCAGCTCCTTTATTTGAAGAGTTAAGAAAGTAGAGATCTTCCTGTCTACGCTGCATCACGATTGTCTTCATTGATTTCCTGTCCTTAATATTGAAATGATCATCAAAAAATTCAAAGAACAAATGTTGATTAGTCGTGAGCTGGCTAACGGACAATATTTTTTTCTTAATTTTGAGTAACACTAAAACATTGTTGAGCTTGAGTTGCCCATGATTAGATTGTTGAAAGGTAAAACCAATATATGAGATTTTATGAGTATTCCCATCTCTGATCATGATTCATTTAGATCCTCTATATTTAACGAGTTTAGATAACATACTTGGATCCAATGTCATGTGGGAGCTGGCTCTGGTATCGACAAACCAACCTTCATCTTGATATATGGTTGAATCGGTGATAACACACTACAAGAAACCTATGGATTAGCGATGACCTAAATCTGTCGCTAATCCATCGCTAAACAGTTTAGCAACGGATTAGTGTCGGATTAGAGACGGATTGCTTCCATCGCGAATTTTTCGATGCTAATTAGTGACAGAATATATCTGTCGCCCATTCTGTCGCTAAGTAGCGACAGAATGTATCTGTCGCCAGTTCTGTCGCTATGTTACGACGGATTTGCGACAGAGAATATCCGGATAAATTCCTTTGCTAACTCTTCGTCGGCAAGATAGCGACAGATTTGCGACAGAATACAATCCATCGCAAAACATATCATCGCTAAATATTAGCGACGGAAAATATCTGTCGCTAATCCATCACAAAATTTAAAAAAAAAATAAATAAAATAGCCCTGAGGCATGCGCCTCATACGCCTTGAGGCGCGCCTCAAGCCGAGGCGTGCGCCTCATACGCCTTGAGGCGCACCTCAAGCCGAGGCGTGCACACTCATACGCCTTGAGGCACGCCTCAAGCCGAGGCGTGCACCTCATGTACCTTTCCCAGGGTTTTTTCAGATCTCAGGTCCAGAGTTTTGCCACCAGAGTTTTTCCAGCTCTCAGGTTCAGTTGTCTCATAATGAATCTGCAAACATACCAAGTTTCTGGTTATTGAAAACCAACACATTCTACATAACATTTTTTCAGAGATTAACAAAAAAAAATACAATTTTGTACCTTTGGGTTAGCAAGATTTTCAAACTGTTGAAGCATGTAAGAATTGGGAGTCTTTGCTTTCAACTCTTCAACCTTCTGAACAACACCTTTCATGCTTTTAGCTGGGTCTGTGAGCACTAGTTCAGCTCCAAAAGCCAGAAGGATTGTTCTTCTCTCAAGACTCATAGAAGCAGGCATGGTGATTATAATTAAGCTTGTAACCCTTGGCTGCTGCAATGAATGCCAACCCAATGCCAGTGTTGCCGCTAGTGGACTCGATCAAGACACTCTTTGGTGTTCACAAAAACACAAAGGTTGCACATGTTACACACATAGAGAAGCAATCAAATCGAGTCAGCTCAAACCCATATTTAGATCAATTACTAGCATCTATTAGCTATAAAATTTCATGACAGAAGACTCACCTCTGACATTATAAGCCATGGTACCGCGCCCAAGCCTATAAAAAATGACTCTATATACACCTGATTTTGACACAAATAAAGACACAAAAAAGAGGGGATGAAAACCAATAACCGTAGATAAGCTAAACATTAGATTCTGGATAAAGTGTATAAAATTTTTCTTCTTATTTTTGATTTTTTTTGTTTTTCTTTTTTCATTTTTAGGTTTCACGTAATCTTACCAGTATGCCAGCAAGGGCTAGTATTGGGGCAATGCCTCTTGATGAGTCATGAACCTGTAAAGAGAAAGTAACATTTTCCTAAAATGCATTTCAAGTAGTAAATAGGAGAAAAAGAGGTTGGATCGTGTGCAATCACATTGAAGATTTTTTATGTGCCACTGCACCTGAGCGCGTGCCCACCATCTACTGTGGACGTTGACAACTTTGCACTGCCCCAGCCTATGTGCTCTATCCATGGCCTAATCAAACACCCAGAAACATATTAAAAATAATTGTACCAAGGTCACATGTCAGTGATAAATGCCTAGAGATACAATTCATATCCAATAAACAGAAATCTGGAAGAGAAAATGGTGAATCTTCAAGCACAAATTTTTACCAATTCAAATTGATGTACATTGAATCATACAATCAGGGATCCACATGCATGTGATCACTTAAGATGAATGATACCCACGTGTTGTTGCTGATGCTTATAGAGGCAGCCTTAAATAAGTTGTCTAAAGTGAAAGACTGCAACTTCTAGGTATTTTCTAGGCTTGTGGGTTGTTTATTTTGAAAGATGACACCACTAGTCCAAACACAAGCATGCAACAGACAAATTGTGCAACGAATTTTGATACTCAAATAAAAGAAAGTACGAAGCCTAGATATATGGAAGTCCCATATCTTCAAGTATTTCACAACCTGAATTTTTCCCATGCTATTCATTTTGTTAGTTCAGTTGCGCTCCTTGCTCAACTGATGTGGGTCAATGTGAAGTTCCCAAGTTTTCAGAAATGAAAGGGAGTATGTCTGCCTAACTCCAACTGAAATTCATTCACAAAAATATTAGATTTTCACTAACAATGGATTGCATAAAAATGTCTACCTAACTCTAGTTGCTTATCACAAAAAAATAAAAGAAAAAAGCTTGCATAAAACTAATTCTACACACCATGTGTCGTGAGCAGGAGAACATCAATATTAGGGTCTGAATTATAAGTTTTGACAATTTCAAAACGTTTTTTTGGTTCAACCGATCCATCAAGTCGCAAATATGTGACACTGCAGACAGAGGAAACCATATATATCAAGCAACAGTGTAAGTTGAACTTGGATTCTCTAACAGGAAAAAAATTAGTATACAAATAAGGATCACCTATATACATTGCATAAAGATAAGTACGCGAGAAAATACATTGGACCGCTGAGAATAGCAAATTACGTTGTTTCAAGACCTAATGGCTTTCCAAACAACCATTTTTTGTCTATACGTGTGGGGGTGTGGATGCATATGCACAATAAGAAGGAAAACTAATCTACAGACAAGAGAAGCAGTTATGTTTGCAAAAGATATAAAATTAGCAGAAAAAAAAAGCCTTACTGAGCCACAACTTTGTGCTGAACAACACAGGAACCAAAATCCTCTTATGTCAATAGATTGAAAATAAGCTTCTAGAATGATGTTGATCATAACATAAATAGAAAATGCATTGCATAAAGTACTATGTATATATCCAACTAGATTAGGTTAGCTTCTCTTCCGTTACAATCCTGTACATAATTCCAAGTATAACAATTAAAATAGTAATGCCACAAACTCTCATAATACAACATTTTATATCTGATGTAATAACAACTCTCTCTAGCAAGTAATCTGAACTTCAAAGTATTTGCAAAATCAAAAAATACTTACCCTCCCTCCCACCTTACATGTCAGGCATTTTAATCTAATAATTTATGGTCATGTTCATACAACGACTTAGCTATTATTAATACCTAAATAGTTTGTTCTCCAGAAGATAAAAGATGGGATAGAAAACAAAATGCAAACTTGTTTTCCTTCCAAAATTTTCAACAAACAAAATCTAAAGTAAACCACTGAATCCAACTGCACTAAGACACTTAAACCAATGAGACGGAAGGTCTCTGTTTTTTAGCTAACCTCCTCATGTGTGTTTGGAACAAATCTCGCTCAATGATATCCAACAAGGACTGAAACGGAATGGGGCAAGAAGGTTAGTGAAATAACACATTTGCAAAACTAGACAAAAATTAGAAGATACTCCAGAATCATACTTTATGCTGTGAAAAAATCAAAGCCCTGTGTTGCCCACCACCAGAAATAGCAGATTCAGAGCCGGTTGTATCTGTGCCTATTCCACATTCCTCCAGTATTTCTTGAAGAGCAACCAACTTGGGGGAGTGTTGGAGTTCATGCAGATATGACATATTGTCAGCACCAACAGAAATCACCTCGTCGTCGCCGTCACTATTGCCGTCACTATCACCGTCGCCGAAAATGATGCGGACGGCGACGGAGTCGACCTGGGGGAGGAGGGAGGCGAAGCGCCCTAAGCGTAACGAGAGAGAGACAGAGGGAGGGAGAATTTAGCGCCCTAATTTGGTAGCTTTAAACGAAAATTAGCGACAGAATTAGCAAGGGAAATATTTCGTCGCAAATCCGTCGCTAATTAGCGAATGATTTAGCAAGGGAAAAATTTCGTCACAAATCGGTCGCTAAGCTACTACAATAATTAGCGACGGATGTGCGACGGCATTTGTTCCGTCGCTAATTTCGAAAATATTTCAAAGATTGGCGACGGATAATGTTCTCTCGCTAATTCCGTCGCGAAATTGCGATGGAAAACATCTGTCGCAAATTTCCGTCGCTAATCAGGGTTTTTCTTGTAGTGACACTTAATCGTCGAATGGTTGGGCTTGAGGCATATCTGACAAATGATGCCCTTTTCACGTTAAACATTATTATAGTTCTGTTTGGATCCTTGTCTTTGTTGACTCTTTTAATCTGAAAAATTTTAGTTCTTATTTTCTCGAACCTGTCTTGATGATTGTTGGCCAGTTTGGGTGAAACCACGTCCTTTACAAGAAAAAATTTGTTGCCATCCTTTCTATTATAATTCTTGCTCTGTCACTGACTCACAAAAGCCATATTCTGATTTGGAGTATTTGAGGGTATTTGAAGGTGCTTAAAAGTTTCATGGTTTTTTGAAGCAATCCAATTATTTGCTTATAGTTAGAAATAGGCAGTTTCATCATTGATGTGACAAAGGACTCGTACTCATGTCCAAGGCCATTCAGGAGTGTAAAGACCATTGTGCGGTCATTCAAAGGTTTCTCAATAGCAGATAATTCATCACAAGTATTTTTAAAAGCAGCCATATATTCATTGAGAGACTGACCTTGTTTTCAAATGGACTGAAGCTTCTGTAGAAGATAGCACTCGCGTTCCTAGGAATCCAAAGTGAGTGCTTTTTCAAGAGCTTTCCAAACCTGTGATGTCGTCTCAATGCCTACCACGAAACCGAGTACCTCTTCAGACTAGGTACCAGTTATCCATCCCTGAAGAAGTTGGTCTGACTTGCCCCAAGCAATGAAGTCTGGGTTCAGAGTTTGGCCACCACCTTCTTTAGAAACATACTGATTTGGGACAGGGATGGAACCATCAATAAAGTCTTGTAGATCCTAGCTTTCGATGAGCCCCAGGATCTGAGTTTTTTCAAAGCAAATAATTTGAATGACTCAACTTGATGGAAACAAAGTTAGCAACGTTCAATGTTGCAGGGTAGGGGAATTTATGCTCAGAGGATGTGTTTGCACTTGAGAAAAACATGATCAAAAGAACAAGGTAATACAAACAGCCTACTTTGATACCATAAACATAAACAGAAAAGGAGGCACAAGAGAATTACTTGGTTCGGCAAAGTAGTTACCTACGTCCAGGAGTAAGAGGGCTCTGATTCATCTTTCTTCAACTCAGAGTATATATATACACATATATATATATATATATATATATATATATATATATATATATATATATATTGGAGCAATATACTGTTCATCATTGATTTATGACAGATATACACACATCTGTCTTTCTTTTATCCTTGGTTACAAGATAATCGTATGAGATGCTATTTTTATTATTATGCTGATTTTTAGGATTCAGTTGAATTTGCCGCATGGGTAAGTAGTTGCTCTTGACATTATCATCTCCTTGATTGTCAATGGCATCTAGCAATGATGATCCAATTCATGGTGGTGGTGGTCCAATACATGTTCCAGCATATACACTTGGGCCTGAATATGAATCATGTTAGATAAAAGTCTTATTGACTCACAAACGAACAAGATTACAATTTTTACCTGACTTGATTATATCATGGCCTTTGTCTTTATCACACCCGGTTAGCTTGTCCTTTTACAGATTAATTATTGACTGTGGTATCAAATAATTTGATTTCGCACCAAGACATCCAAGTTGCTACCATGCTCTTTTCTTTTCATGAAGGGCGGAGAAACCACCCTCGGGATAAGAAACCTCGTCACACTGGCTAATCCTACAATTTCTTTCCCGATGATGCAAACTCGTGGTGCATACCCCTTACCCATAGGGAATCTCCCAACATCGGTTGAGCAAGGAATAAGCAAGGGCTTACTCCTTAAATTTTATCTCTTGCCCTCATTAATGCAAGAAGTTTGGAACTTAAACTTATATTGGAGCCTTTTTTTTATGTTTGCCACCCCCCCCCCCCCCATCCCTGGTTGTACGTATCATGGTTGGTGCTATAAATAAATCAACCATATTTTGCATGCTTTCTAGAAAACCCCAAGCCTTGTTTTATTTACCCTAACTTCATTTTTTTATCATTATTTTATGTTTGTAATCATGATCAAGTTTTTATTTCATTATTACATTAAGCATCTTTGATCAAATCTGTCATTACGAACATATCTGAGAGTCATGTGAACTAATTAAGAAGCAATGGAACCTTCCACACAGACCAACAAAAGAGAGAGAGAGAGACCCATGTTAAGGCATGTGAGCCATCCGTAGTCCATGAGGCATGTGATCCATCAATGACACATTAACCTTGGGAGTGTAGACTCTTCACAAGGAAACCCATGATACTGGTTTCTTGCACCTACATCAATCATCGGTGTTGTTTAAAACCACACACACAAAGATGGCAAACAATTTACGTGGTTCGGTAAAATCGTGCCTACATTCATGAAAAAGGCTCTCTTTTTAAATAATTTTATGCTGGTTTCTATGTAGAAACAAGAAGGTGTCTATTAGAGCTCCAAGAAAATCAAGAGTTTGTAGATAAGAGCTCAACCTACCAAACCAAGCTCTAAGAGCTTGTTTGAGATCATACAAGTCTTTTTGTAGCTTACACACATGGCCAGGGTGATGAGAACTTTCAAAACCAAGAGGTTGATTCATATACACATTTTTGGATAAGTACCCATGTAAGAAGTCATTTTGAACATCCAACTAATGAACAATCCATCTATTATTGACCACAAGGAAAATAATTAATCTGATGGTAATTGATTTTATCACAAGATTGAATGTTTTGAAGTATCCTAGTTCTTCCTGTTGACTGTAGCCTTTGGCTACAAGGTGAGCTTTGTAACATTCAAGAAACCCTCTGCATGCCTCTTAATTTTATGGATTCACTTGCAACCGACAGTACGTGGAGCTTTGCTTTTAAGAACAAGGGTCCATGTTTTATTCTTGAAAAGGGCATCATATTCTTTTTACATGGCATCACGCCACTCGTTGTCTTTATAGGCCTTTTTAAAGGAGACATGTTCTTGGTCTTAGAGCATGGTAGCAAGCAAAGTAGTAGGGACAAAGTATTTTATGGTCTAAAAGGAATTGGGTTTTAAAGTATCATCTTGAAACCTAGTGATCATATGATGAGTTTTGGTGAGAGCATTCAAAATGGGTATAGGCTCAGGAACATGATTGGGAGGGGAAA
The DNA here is from genome assembly GCF_984573655.1 of Nuphar pumila. Taxonomy (NCBI): domain Eukaryota; kingdom Viridiplantae; phylum Streptophyta; class Magnoliopsida; order Nymphaeales; family Nymphaeaceae; genus Nuphar; species Nuphar pumila. The sequence goes on from NC_143258.1 coordinate 42,320,883, forward strand.
AATCTGACAAGATTTTAGAGGTCGATGGGCTACTAGATTCACCAGGCAGTGGGATATTTTGGTTCTCAATGAGTCCTAGTGGGCACGATCATAGCCAAACTTTGGTTCTCAGTGAGTTCTAGAGAGACGGTTACAATTGGACTAGGAGATGAAATAATTATAGTTGTTTCACTTGTGACAGTTTTAGAGTGATATGATGTTGACTTTGGAAAACATGATTCACCAAAGACTGCATGCCATGTGTACATCTTCTCGGTTAAACTGAGAGATTAATATTCATGATGTTGAGGAACATATCCCATGAACACACAATTTTCAGATTTGAAGTTCAGTTTATGTTTCCTATAAGGCCATAAATAGGGATAACATACCTCAAAATACTCTAAAAAATTTATAATCAGGATCATTATTGAACAATTATTTCATGAGAGAAATATCATTAGCAGTTTTAGAAAGAATATGATTAATAAAATAAATTGTTGTATTGAAAGCAAAAAGTCCAATATTTTTTAGAAACCCCTGCTTGGACCATCATAGATAGACTCATATCAACAATGTGTCGATGCTTTTGCTCAGATGTCCCATTCTCTTTGTGAATGTGAGGACACAAAATTCTATGTCATATACCACTCTCAACTAAAAAATTAGATAGAGCTTAATACTCTCCTCCCCAATCCATACAAAAATATTTTATCTTTCTACCCACCATATTTTGAACAAGCATCTTGAAATTTTTAAACACACCAATCACATCAAATTTATATTTAATGAAATAAAACCAAGGAAACTTAGAATATTTATCTATGAATGTAATAAAATATCTAAAACCATTATTTTCAAGTCACTGGGGCAGGACCCCAAACATTACAATAAACTATGTCCAAAGGAACATGACACATGTTAGCAAATCATTCAAAAGGTAGATTATGATTTTTTCCTTTCAAACATGCTTTACATAAGATTTTATTAGATAGTCTCTCATAAGGTAACTCAAACTTATTAACTATCTGCTGCACTATACGTAGTGCAGGATGAGCAAACCTCAAGTGCCATTGAGCAATCGATGTATTTTCTCCAACCAACGCCTCCATATAGGTGTGTCCCATCTAAAACTGAAAGAGACCTCCCTTGCTTGTTCCTTATAGGAGGCAAATCCCTATGCGATGATCCTTCACACAACAACGATTATCATTAAATTCAAAATAAACATCATTATCCTTGCAGAATCTCTGAACCGACAATAAATTCTTAGTAATCTTTGATACATGGGGGATATCCTTTGGAATCAAATCACAAAATTTAGAGGAACCAATATGATTGATTTTCAAACTTTAACCATCACCAATCTTTATCGAATCGGGTCCCTGGTACTCATTGTGGTTGGACAAGTTGTTTATATCATTGTTGATGTAACGAGTGTCTCCTAGCTTAGGGTACCATCATTCATCATTGTATACTAACGCATTAGAGTGGGGTGCGACATGCAGTGTTGTAGGAGCAACTGAGGACGACTTTTCTTCTACCATATTTGAGATCTGATAACATTGATGAGTTGTGTGTTTAGGTTTCTTGCAATATTGACACACGACCCTAGGTTTTTTGCCTTGATTATTGAACCTACCATTTGACTTGCCTCGGCCTTGGTTATTCCAACTTAAGGTAAATTGGTCATATTTCAGTCATTCAACATAGGTTGGATTAAATTTCACAAAATCTCCAACAAATTTCAAAGGAACAACTTTACTATCATCAATATACCACATGAGGTATGAATCGTCTCTCAAAGTTGTTCACTTTACTAACAACATAGGTATGCAAAATAGGTATGAATTGTCTCTCTTAAAGAAGATAATTTTTTGAGGTTAGTTTAATAGCCAAATAATAATGAACATTACTAGGCATTGATGGAGAGGCAGAGCTGGGAACCATACCAGATAAAGAAGAAGAGGATGATGAAGACCAGTTGGAATCCATTATAAGCATCAATAATGGTGGTCGGCTACAGTGACTTTGATACCATAAAACGATACACACAAGCACAAAGATGGCAAACAATTTACGTGGTTTTGCAAAATCGTGCCTACGCTCACCAGAAATTCTCTCAAGTCACATGAGAGCTATGATTATTATTATATTTATAGACTTGGGAAGACCTCTGGATTACACGATTTTGAGAGTTCAGGGTTCTCAAAAGGTCTACACGGTTTTGGTGTTTGAACTCTTGTGAGTTCTGATTTACACAAGTCTCTATAAGAGACTTCAATCTATGAGAGTCCTACCTGTGGGTTTTCTTATTGAGAGAGTTCATCTTAAGAGAATCATGAGAGAGACCAGGGTCTTCTATAGTGTGAGAGTCCTGAGAGAGGTCAGGGTCCTTCACGTGTCCTGCGTGTCCTCCAACACCGTTGTCTATACATATATAGCAATAAGCCAACCATTTCTAGAGGCACAGACATGGTAACAGAGTCATTATTTTACTCTGCTATAGCCTATAAGCTCGTAATAGATGAGGTCGAGGCATGCACAAACCAGCTTTGGATAAAAAGGCGAAACATGCCTTAGACAATTATGATTTGAACACTTGGCAGCTTCATTCTGTGAGAGCATGTGTCCATGGGCCCCACCATCTTTCAGTGAAGCGCGACACGAGTTCCTGTGCCATTTGTTGTCAAGTGCAAGTACAAGACAAAGAACTTGATCCTGTCATCTTGACTGGATCTCAACCCAAATCAGTTCAGGGGAAACATGGGCCAGACGATGGTCCAAGATCAGTTGCGGGACCCACTGAAGCCTCGGCTGTGTGGATAGTTGAGATTATTTAGTGGGGCGTTTGTTACACACACCCAAGGGAAGCTATTTTCCTTTGGAAGGGACACTTAATCAGGAGGGAAAATGCTTCCCGATGGGGGGTGTTAACTCATTTTGACAGGAAAGTGTTATTTTTCTGCATTTTATTATATGGACCCTACCACATATTTATCATGAAGATGTTTATTTCATTCCTATTAGGAAAGAACATGAGTTATGCAAACACCCCCTTAGAGCTTTAGTGTATATATGGTCCCATAGATGACGCTAGGTTGTAAAGGTATTCATAATTTGCTTTGATTCATTAGGTAAGGTTGGTTATACAGTTTTATGGAGTTACAATGATGGTTCATCTGAGTGTAACCAAAGTTAACACATTCGGCATTTCACTTAAAACAGGATTATATGAGCTTATTACTCTAATGTTCTGTCATTAACAACTTGCCAACATTATGATGTCCCACTGTGAACTCATTTCTTTTTACTCTTCTTATATTCAGTAGTTATGTATAATAGTTCAGGATGATCAGTAAACAAACTATATCAGAAATAGGACATAGTTCTAAGCTTTGTTCTTATTTAGTTTTTCGGTCTATATAAAAATATAATTTTAAATGTTTCAGTAAATTTATTTTTTTATAAGCAAGTAAATTTAATTTTTTTATTATTAAGGTTTTCAATAGTTTCTCTGTTCAAGCAGTTTCATAAACAAACAAAACTTATTATCGAGCTAATATTTGGTGCTGTTGAAGGCACGGCACTATTCAGTATAAATCACCTTTTTTATAGATTTTTTTGTAGATCGGACTTTATATATGATCTAAAAGGTTTGTCTAGTAGAAATGAGTATTGAATCATGTGATGGAGACATACAAACATATAGCCTACAATGAACTAAAATTTGTGATTAAAAATTATGTTTTTAAATAAAAATAACACAATCCAAGGTTTGAAGCTTAACAAACAATCTGTGCTGAGCACTTCTATGTGGTCAAATTGACTCAATAAAGCTTGAACTTATGATTTCCTACTCAATAGTTCCGTGCCTTCAATAGCATCAAATATTATCCTTTTATTATATTAGTTTAAATGAGCTTCCAGCCAAGTCAAGGAGTGGGTTGTTTCAGGTCAAACTGGGTTCAAATTTGTGTCAACTATAGTAGTAAACTGCATTCATGAAACTAAACATTTTATAACCAATTACTGAATGTGATAAAACCAAATATGGGTAAAGGACATTACAACCTTTAAGACAACTTGAAAAATGATAACGCAGGACTGCCTATACACATGAATGAATGTAAGAATCAACCCTATATATATATATATATATATATATATATATATATATATATATATATATATATATATATATATATATATATATATATATATATATATATATATAACTTTTTTTTAGTCAAGCACCTAAGGACTTGTTTGATGCTTTGTTCAAGATTGGATGGAATGAATGAACAAAACACAAGTTCTGTCTGTTATGTAACAACTGTACCAAGTCCAATATTTGTTTGGACTGGACAAGAAGTCGAGTTCCTTGTGTCCAACAATTGGTTTTTATGTTGGATAACTTCATTTTGGTATGTAGGACTCGATCCACCCAACCATATGAGTGTTTTAACATGTTTATTATGGATTTTAACTTCGGATATGAATCTTGGATTGAATATAAAAACTAAAAAATATTTAAAAATTAGGTAATTTGAGAAACATAAGAATTGATACTTTATTAATATATAAATGCTTTATTCGGTGTTATATTGGATCTAATTATGAAAGTTTAACAAAAAGATAGATTTTAGCCCCAAATATGAATCTCAAATTGGATCCAAGTATGAAAACAAATGTTTAAATTTTGGGTAATTTGAGAAAAAATAAGAAATCATATTTTTTTATATACAAACACAAAAACCATAAATAAATCATAAAACCCTAAAATGCAAGAAACTAAATCATAAATAAACCATAAATAAACCAAAGGAATAAAGAAAAAAACCCTAATCAATGACAAAAAAAAACTTAATCAATAAAAATCAAAGGAAAAAAACCCTAATCAATGAAAAACAATGAAAATCAAAGAAAAAATCCTAATTATTTAAGAAAACTAAGAAGATCAACAAAAAAATCAAAGCCCTACTAAAAAAATCAATGAAAAAATCCTAATCAATGACAATCAAAGAAAAACCCCTAATCAATAAAAATCAAAGGAAAAAAACACTAATCAATGAAAAATCCTAATCAAAGAAAAATCAAAGCACTAATAAAAAAAATCAAAGCTCTAATCAAATAAAATCAAAGAAAAAAAGCCCTAGGAAGAAGAACGGATAAGAGAAGAATAAAGAAAGAAAAGAAAGAAGAAAAGGGGAGAGAGCGAGACCTCACCGTGAACCTCGTCGTTGCATAGGAGAGAGAGAGAGGAATGAAGAAAGGGAAGAAAGAAGAAAAGGGAGATATCCATACTTTGTAAGAACTTTCTCAATATACTGTGATTGACATAATATAATGCCATTATTATTTCTTACAATTTTAATTCCTAAAATAACATCTGCAACACCCAAGTCTTTCATACAAAACAAGGAAGATAAAAATCTTTTTGTTTGATTTATGCATTCACTATTATTACCCAAAATAAGCATATCATCAACATATAAACAGATAATAATAATTGAGCTACTATCTACTTTACTGTAGACACATTTGTCAGCATCATGAATTTTAAAACCATTATGTACCAGAGAACTATCAAATTTTTTATGCCATTGCTTAGGGGTTTGCTTTAATTCATATAAGGATTTCTCAAGTTTGCAAACTTTACGCTCTTGCCCTAGCACTACAAAACCTTCAGGTTGCTCCATATATATCTCTTCATCTAATTCTTCATTCAAAAAGGTTGTTTTCACGTCCATTTGATGGATTTGAAGCTTATATATGACAGCCATGGCAATCAGAATTCTAATAATAGATATTCTGGTTAAGGGGCAAAAGTATAAAAGTAATCAATACCTTCTTTTTGTTTAAAACCTTTTGCAACCAAACGAGCTTTAAATTTATCGATTGTATCATCAGCTTTTAATTTTTTTCTGAAAATCCATTTGGAGCCAATAGTTTTGCAACCAACAGGTAAATCCACTAATTTCCAAACATTATTAGACATAATTGATTCTATTTCATCATTAATAGCTTCTCTCCAAAATGCGGCATCTTGAGAAGACATCGCCTCTTCAAAAGACACAGGATCATTCTCAATTAGAAATGCATAAAAGTCAGAACCAAAATTAGTTAGTTTTCTAATGTGTTTACTGTGTTTAACTTCAGTTTCTGGTTCATCAGCACAATCATTAGAATATTCAATCATGTCATTAACAGGATGTTCATCTACTAAAATACGACTGTCATCAAGAAGAGAATCAAATGCATTATTATGTTCTATGGAAGATGCATCTCTAGATTATATAATAACATCATTAACAATGTCCAGAAATTTATATGCTTTACTATGTTCAGCATACCCAAAAAATGCACATTTAAATGCTTTAGGTCCAATCTTCTTCCTTTTATTTTATAGAATTTTAACATATGCTAAACAACCCCAAACACAAAAATAACTAAGATAAGGTTTCTTACCAAAACATAATTCATAAGGTGATTTTTCAGATTTGGAATAAGAAACTCGGTTAAGAATATAGCAAGCAGTAAGTATAGCCTCTCCCCATAAGTTTGAATGCAAGCCTGTATTAAGAAGCATAGCATTCATCATTTCTACAAGTGTTTTGTTTTTCCTTTCTGCTACTCCATTTTATTCAGGTGTTCTAGGCACTGAAGTTTGATGGATAATACCATTATCTCCATAGAATTTATCAAATTCTCCTCCTAAGTATTCACCTCCTCTATCTGTTCTTAAATGTATAATCTTTATTTTAAACTTATTTTGTACTTCAGCAAGATAAAGAAGAAATTTGGAAAATGCTTCAGATTTATGTTTCATCAAATAAACATAACAGAATTTTGAGTAATCATCTATAAAGGTAATAAAGTACATAATGCCACCATGACTCAAAACATTATCTATCATACACACATCAGAATGCACTAATTCAAGAAATTTATAATTCTTTTCTACACAAGGAAACAGGAGTCTAGTTAGCTTAGTTTGAATGCATGCCTTATACTTATGTTTATGTTTTATTCTAACATGACAAGGAAGAAGACCAAAGTTATTCATATTATGAATGCAACGAGATCTTATATGTCCTAATCGTGAATGTCAAAGAAAATATTAGTCAACCATATAAACAGAAGTAGTAGCTTCATTTATGCTCATCTTGAACATACCACCAGTGGCAAACCCTTTTCATACAAAGATTTATCCTTTGGTAAAAGTTACAATCTCAGACTCAATAAGAATCTTAAAACCATTTCGTGATAGGAGATCTGCAGAGAATAAATTTTTTTGAACTTCTGGAGCATAGTGGACATTCTCAAGTGTTAGGACTTTCCCGGAGGTGAACTTAATCTCCACACTGCCTTTTTTCAATACTTTAGTTGAGGAAGAGTTTCCCATAAAGAGATTGCATCCCTCCCTCACTACTTCATACGACTTGAAAAAGTTCTTGTTGTTTGCCACATTAACAGTGCTTCCAGTATCAAGGTATCAATCCTTAATTGCATCCACTATGAAGGTTTCAGAGATTACAGCAACAAGCCTCTCCTCTGACTCATTTGGTTTAGGATCAGTCCTCTTCATTTCTCTGTATTCTCTAGCAAAATGGTCAAACTTGCCATAAACATAGCAACTAATTTTCTTTTTATCAGTTGGCTTTTTCCCTTTCATGATTTTTTTTTGGATTTTCTATGTTTTTATGATTTTGCCACCCTTGCTACTAACAAAATTCACTTTAGAATAACCCTCTTTAGGAATCGAATTCTTTTTGTCACAAAGACGTGTCTCCTCCTTAATTTGGATGTGCTTAAGAAGACCATCTAAAGTGATTTTCTCATTTTTATGTTTTAGGTGATTCATATATTCTTTCTAGGAATCCGGCAGTTTCCCAATGATGACAACAACTTGGAAGTCATCATCAAGATACATACCTTCTTCTTTGATCTTATAGGTCAGTATTTGCATCTCATGAATTTGAGCAAGTATAGGCTTATCATCAACAATAAAAAAATTAACATACTGATCTACGATAAACCTTTTGTTAACAGCGTCTTCTGCATTGTACTTGATCTCGAGAACATTCCACAATTCTCTAGCCGACTCCAATGGTGAATACAAGTCAAAGAGAAAATCAGCTAAAGTGTTTAGGATCTGCTCTTTGCGTCGGTAGTTGTCAGTATGCCACTTCTCTTGCTCTTTCTTCTGTTCTTCTGTCTCAACTTCTCCAGCACCGATAGTGGGACATGGCTTTTTGAGGACATAGTCGATATGCAGCTCGGACAACAAGAAAGAGACCTTTAATTGCCACCGCTTGAAGTTTGACCCATCAAATCAATCAAGTTTTTCAAGGTCACGGCTAAGCAGATCGATGGAGTTGGATGTCGAACCAGAGACCATATTGAAGTTCTAAAATTGTTATATCAACCTTGTGAGAAAATTGAATTTAAGAAAAGAGATCTCAAGCCTAGTGGTACGTTCTTAAGATCGTTATCTTTAGAACTTCAATCGCCCCACTCCGGGAAGTCCGAAGAAGCGAAAAGGGGTTTGTTGCGATTGAGTTCCCAGGATATAACTAGGCTTGAACCTCAAGAGAGTCACTGCTTTGCAAGGACAGATGATCTCTACCACACTTGTACTCTGCAAGCCAAATCGAGAAGAAGGAAGAAGAAGATTGGAGAGCTAGAAAATTCTTGTGTTTTTAAAAGACGAAAATAGAAGATATTTATAGACTTTTAGAGAGGCCAAAATGTTTTGCGATAAATGAGATTAATGGTCATAAATCTAGCATTTTGAAAAAGGATGAAAAGGTACATAAACGGTCATTCACGTTTGATTGTCAATCAAAGGCCTTCAAAACCGTTCAACAGTCACAATGCAACATTAACTCGATATACATGCAACTTAAAGCCTTTCAACCGGCCAGATAACTCAGAACCAAAAAGTCAAAACGGACATTTGCACTTTACACCACTGCGAGCGTGCGAAGTGCAAAGTGTGCCATCAAAATGCCACATTGCGCCTTAAGCGCCCATGCGTACACACGTGTGCGCGTGCATGTGAACGACGCATCCATTGTTGCACGATGTGCAACAATGTCCGCAAGCCACCCAAAGACACGTGGCTTACCAAAGTAAAGAATAGAGAACAAAGCTTGTATTTAAACCACTAGAAAAAATGATTTCTCTTAGATATGGGACTAAACTTTTTAAAGCACTTTTATGGAGAGAAATCACCAATTTTAAAACTTTTATAACAATCCCCCACTAGTTTTAAAATATATTTGGCTTGCATAAAAGCTTATGCACCAGTGAGAGTGTCTACATGACTTGAACCCCCACTTATTGAAAGAAAATCTAAATTAACCAAGGTGCTAAGTGGACTTACCTTGAACTTAGCTCCTTATATCGTTAACGGAGTTTTCAATCATACATATGCTTCCAAAAGTTCAATTGTGTGGATTTCATGTTGGCACATTTAGAGCCTTGTGTTTTCCTGAATTCATGAGTGCTCTAGAGAATTGTCGATTCTCATAAAAATGGCTCACATTTCTACACTCATATAGGTGAGTTTGTCTAGGTGTATTGTAACATACACCCTAGCCTTAAGGCCTACAAACTTATTAAGAGCTATTAGCTCAACCCTCATATTAGTAACAGCTCATGAGCACACATCAGTAATGAGTTTACATTAATATGCTCAATATCTGTCATTCACCAATTCGTTTCCCATTAAACCTATGCATGTGGGATCTTCAATGCTCTAGGTTTGGTATCCTTAGGTGATGACTTAATTGGCTTAATTCTCATTCCTCTCGATGTTTTACTGATGACATCTCTCAAAAGGCCTTTCGTAAATGGGTCTTCCAAATTTTGACATGACTTCACATATTTCATTGATATAATATTGTCATCAATCCTTTGTCTTATAAAACTATGTCTTAGACTAATATGTTTAGACTTCTTATTGTATTTCATATTACCTTCTTTAAATATAGCTGATTGGCTATCACAAAACATTGATATAGCAGGTATAGGCTTCTCACCTAGTGGAATATCCACTAGCATATTCTTAAGCCATTCAACTTCTCTACAAGCAGATGCCAAAGCAATAAACTCAGATTCTATTATAGAATGAGTTATATAGGTCTGTTTCTTAGACCCCCAAGCAACTGCTCCTCCACCAAAGGTAAAAACCCAACCACTCATAGACTTGGAATCTTCAAAGTCGGTATTCCAACTTGCATCACTATACCCTTCAATAATAGCAGAAAACTCGGTATAGTATATTTCATAGTCTAAAGTATGTTTAAGATATCTATGAATATTGTTCACTGCATTCTAGTGTTGATGACCAGGATTATTAGTGTATCTACGCACTTTACTTATTGTGTAGGCAATATCAGGCCTTATGCAGTTCATTACATACATAAGGCTACCTACAATACTGGTATATTTAAATTGTTGAACACTTGCACCAACATTAGGAGTCAATTTCATATTTGGATCATATGGGGTGCATGTTGGTGAACTATTAAGATATTCATTCTTTGTAAGAACTTTCTCACTATAATGTGATTGACATAATATAATGCCATTATTATTTCCTACAATTTTAATTCCTAAAATAACATTTGCAACCCACCCAAGTCTTTCATATAAAACAAGGAAGATAAAAGTCTTTTTTGTTTGATTTATGTATTCACTATTGTTACTCAAAATAAGCATATCATCAACATATAAACAGATAATAATAATTGAGCTACTATCTACTTTACTGTAGACACATTTGTCAGCATCATGAATTTTAAAACCATTATGTACCAGAGAACTATCAAATTTTTCATGTCATTGCTTAGGGGCTAGCTTTAATCCATATAAGGATTTCTCAAGTTTGTAAACTTTGCGCTCTTCCCCTAGCACTACAAAAGTTTCAGGTTGCTCCATATATATATCTCTTCATCTAATTCTCCATTCAAAAAGGTCGTTTTCACGTCCATCTGATGGATTTGAAGCTTATATATGGCAGCCATGGCAATCAGAATTCTAATAGTAGATATTCTTGTTACAGGGGCAAAAGTATCAAAGTAATCAATACCTTCTTTTTGTTTAAAACCTTTTGCAACCAAACGAGCTTTAAATTTATCGATTGTACCATCAACTTTTAATTTCTTTTTGAAAATCCATTTGCAGCCAATAGTTTTGCAACCAACAGGTAAATTCACTAATTTCCAAACATTATTAGACATAATTGATTCTATTTTATCATTAAGAGCTTCTCTCCAAAAGGCGGCATCTTGAGAAGACATCACCTCTTGAAAAGACACACGATCATTCTCAATTAGAAATATATAAAAGTCAGAACCAAAATTAGTTGGTTTTCTAATGCGTTTACTATGTCTAACTTCATTTTCTGGTTCATCAACACAATCATTAGAATATTCAATCATGTCATTAATAGGATGTTCATCTACTATAATACGATTGTCATCAAGAAGAGAAACAAATGCATTTTTATGTTTTATGAAAGATGCATCTCTAGATTCTACAATAACATCATTAACAATGTCCAGAAATCTATATGCTTTACTATGTTCAGCATACCCGACAAATGCACATTTAAATGTTTTAGGTTCAACCTTCTTCCTTTTATTTTCTGGAATTTTAACATATGCTAAACAACCCCAAACACGAAAATAACTAAGATTACGTTTCTTACCAAAACATAATTCATAAGGTGGATTTTCAGATTTAGAATAAGGAACTCGGTTAAGAATATAGCAAGCAGTAAATATAGCCTCTCCCCATAAGTTTGAATGCAAACCTGTATTAAGAAGCATAGCATTCATCTTTTCTACAAGTGTTTTGTATTTCCTTTCTGCTACTCCATTTTGTTCAAGTGTTCTAGGCACTGAAGTTTGATGGATAATACCATTATCTCTACAGAATTTATCAAATTCTCCTCCTAAGCATTCACCTCATCTATCTGTTCTTAAATGTACAATATTTGTTTTATATCTATTTTGTACTTCAGCAAAATAAAGAAGAAATTTGGAAAATGCTTCAGATTTATGTTTTATCAAATAAAGATAACAGAATTTTGAGTAATCATCTATAAAGGTAATAAGGTACCTATTGCCACCATGACTCAAAACATTATCTATCGTACACACATCAGAATGCACTAATTCAAGCAATTTAAAATTCCTTTCTATACTAGGAAACGACAGTCTAGTTAGCTTAGTTTGAATGCATGTCTCACACTTATGTTTATGTTCTATTCTAACATGACAAGGAAGAAGACCAAAGTTATTCATGTTATGAATGCAATGAGAATTTATATGTCCTAATCGTAAATGCAAAAAAAAAAATAGGAGTCAACCATATAAACAGAAGTACTAGCTTCATTTATGCTCATCTTGAACACACCACCGGTGGCAAGCCCTTTTCCTACAAAGATTTTTCCTTTGGTCACAATTACAATCCCAGACTTAATAACAATCTTAAAACCATTTCGTGATAGGAGATCTGCAAAGATTAAATTTTTTCGAACTTCTGGAGCATAGTGGATATTCTCAAGTGTTAGGACTTTTCCGGAGGTTAATTTAATCTCCACACTCCCTTTTCCCAGCACTTTAGTTGATGAAGAGTTTCCCATAAAGAGATTGCATTCCTCCCCCAACTACTTCATATGACTTAAACAAGTTCCTGTCGTTTGCCACATGAACAGTGCTTCCAGTATCCAGGTACCAGTCCTTATTTGCAACCACCATGAAGGTTTCAGAGATTACATCAAGAAGCCTCTCCTCTAACTCATTTGGTTTAGGATCAGATCTCTTCATTTCTCTGCATTTCCTAGCAAAATGGCCAAACTTGCCACAAACATAGCAAATAATTTTCTTTTTATCAGTTGGCTTTTTCCCTTTCACGATTTTTTTTTTGATTTTATGTGTTTTCATGATTTTGCCACCCATGTTACTAACAAAATTTACTTTAGGATAACCCTCTTTAGGACTCAAATTCTTTTTGTCAGGAAGATGAGTCTCCTCCTCAATTCGGATGTCCTTAAGAAGACCATCTAAAGTGATTTTCTCATTTTTATGTTTTAGGTGATTCCTATATTTTTTTCAGGAATCCGGTAGTTTTCAATGATGACAACAACTTGGAAGTCATCATCAAGATACATACCTTCTCCTTTGATCTTATAGGCCAATATTTGCATCTCATGAATTTGAGCAAGTATAGGCTTATTGTAATATCCAAAAATTTCTAAATTTTTTTTCTATAATATTGTGAAATTCTTCAATTTCGTGCCAATATACAATCATGATTTCTTTAAAAGTGAATGTTTGAATATATTCATAAAGCTTAAGGGGTTTAATTAGGTTAAAATGTAGTAAATATAAACCTTACACGTTTTGGATATTAGAGGAAATTCTAAGTGATGTCTAATTGAAAATGTCTCTCTTAAAAAGAAAATGTTGATTTTTCTTTAAGTAAAATTATTTAAATAATGTGAATTAACAAAAGTAGATTGTGAACATATATATATTAATATGCTTAATAAGTTGGAATTAGTTGATACTTAATGTCTTTACATTTTTACATGATTTGTGGTTATATAAAACAAAAATGATTTTTATTAAAATTTTATGGTTAATTAATTATAGTTTAATAAAATAGATTTTTGTTATAAATTAAACCCATTTTGTTAGTTTAGTAGGAGTCCATAGGTGAGTCGTCCCATCCTATGTGGCATCTTACTTCAAGTTTTATTTTGAAAATAAAGAAATGGTGAAATTCAAGCTTATTTAAAGCTTGAATAGTCAAAGTAGAGATCAAAGGATCCAAATGACTTGCCTTGTATTGATCAAGGGTTGAAATTAATTCCAGCCCATTACCTAACTCAAGAGGGGTTATAAAACCCTCTCATAGCTCACGCCCCCCTCATTTTGGGCTGAAAAATTTTAGAGCTCTTTCTCTCTCCCCCCAAAACCCTCTTCTCTTTCCCCTCTCTTTCCCTTCCCTTTTCCCTTTTTCTTTAGGGTATCTTTTGATTCTTGAGTGCAAGATCCAGACTTCAAGGGGTGTGGGGAGGTGATCTAAGGTCCCCACCTTACTGGAAGGAGATAATTGATGGGATCGAGCAAAAAGATCCGTTCATCCATCAAGAAACACATTTTTTCAATAAAAGGTAGAGTTTCTATGCTTTTCTTGCAAGAATGGAGTTCTTGGCGTGGATTTCGATGCTTTTTCATGAGTATAGATCATGATCAAACCCTCCTAACCGTGGGTTTGATTCAGATCTAATGATTAATGGCAAAAACATGTTTTCCCTTTTTGAAATTAGGTTTTTCATAAAAATTGGTTTCTCGAAAAATAGATTTGTAAAAATAGCTAGTATTCGATTTATGCCATGATTTTTATACAAATGTTGGTTTGGGTTGATAGAATATGATTTGTTCCATCTAGTGTGAATATTGTAGATTTTTCTAAATTTTATTTCATGCATATTGTTTATTTCTTTTGAATTTTCTTGGGATTCGGGTGACTCGGTTTGATTCACCCGAATACAAATCTCGAAATTTCTAGGTTTTCAACTTGACCTCTGTTCAGTAAAATGGTTGTTTCTCCCTCGTCCGGAAGAGTTTTGATAAACAGATTATTGTGTTGGAAAGCTAACTCAATTTTACATCTATTGTAAAAATTTGGGCGCTCTTCACCGGCCAAGCACGTCCCTGTGACAGTCAGAATATAAACTGATAGGTCTGTAGTAAAACATTCATAACTCCCTCATACGAAAGAGTTTTTATGAACTGTTTGCGGCTATGGACAGATAACAAAATTTCCTATATACTGTTGAAATTTTATCTCTGTTCATGAAGCAAAAAAAAATTTGTGAGCTCTGTATCAGTCAAACATAGTTAAGAAATCAGTAAAATTAGGGCAAATTCATAGATCAAGGCTCAAAAGATGCATAGTTTATATGTTTTTATGCAATTTCTTTATAGAATTAGCATGCATTATGTGAATGATTATGCAAGTCTGATTTTACGCAATTTTATATGATTATGGCATGAACTATTAATGGAAGTTTACACAGTTAAGATCAAGAATCTAAGGATTCAATGAATGCAAGTTATGCTTTAATTTCTGAAAATGTGTGGGTTATATGTATGCTTACTTATCGTGATGATATAATTGTTTCATTAATGTGGATGTTCATCTACATATTATTTATTGAATTTGTTATGTACATGTGCTATGTGGTGTGTAAAAATGAGTAAGATATTCATACCTCACATTGGCTCAAGTTCGGTTACAAGTCATATTAAGTGAATCTTTACACTGCTTTATAAAGATGCATCAACAATCATAAAGTAGTTTAAGTTAATGTTGCATAAAAAGTAAGACTGTAATCAAGTAATCATGTGACATTAAAACTCAAGGTACTTATTGGGAGAGTAGCAAGTGATACACAACTTCGTGGGGCAGGTCTGTTACATGGACGGAAGGTTGCTCCTCTCCTCCCACGATTTTAAGGGGAAAACCTCTGCATTAGACTACAACGTAGAGGTTATAGTACTCATGAGAAAAAACTGATGCATCGGGTTGAAAGGTGTTGGGAATTTCTTTTGTATTAACGTTCATCACCCTGTCTTAGTGAATGGACCTGGCCAGGCTAAAGCCACCCCTATATGAAAAACACATCTTGTGTCATGGTCCTGATCTAAGAATGTCTGCCTGTGTTGTATCAGCAGTGCTAAGAAGTGATAACTTAAATGGTGTGTGCGTTAATTTGGCATTGCATGTATCATCTAATTAAGAAAAGATAATTAAACATAAGAAAATATGCATGCATTGAAGAGCTTCTGCATATGGTAAGTCGTGCATATTATCAGTAAATGCATTTTGTATTTTGAATGCGTGAATTAATGTTTTTCTGTTAAATAAGAAAATTCTAAACATGCATGATTAGTTGTATGATTGTTTAAGTTAAATTAAATGTTAAACCATGAAATCTCTATTGAAATCTTTGTCTTGTAATTCTGTCTTACAAGTTTAGCATATTTCACTCTACTGAGACATGTTTTGTTTAACCCTATGTGGTTTAATATTTTTCAAGTGAAGAGTAGGTACTTACGTGCGAAGGTGGAAGGTTGTGATGGGAACTGAGTCTACCTTTCCTCTGCTTCATGGATTCTGAACTCTGATTTTATTTTAATTCAATTTAAGGACAAATGTGATTAATTTTGGATATTGTGGAACTTTAATTTTAATTCATGCATAGTTAATTAGTTGTTAAATTTTAAATTCCACAATTATATGTTTACAAGTGTTCATATGTAGTAGCATGCCAAGTTTTGTTTCTAATGTGTTTTTCTGTTGTTAACTGCTAAGAGATTTAAATGTATTTTAAAAAAAAAATCCACCATTTTTCGGGTTACAAAAATTGGGGTGTTACAAACATGGTATCAGAGCGTAAGGAAAGTATGGCTCAAAGCTCATCCAACTGACCACCATCGCTGTAAGTATGCTTCTATTTTTATTTGTTTTGATGAATTATTGTGAAAATTGTATGCCTATTATAAGTACGATGGCAGCACCACGGGTTTGAGGAGTGTTCTTGGGAGCTCGAGGCCGATATGAGAGCTAAATATCTACATTTGTTTGGTACGTAATGATAACCAAATTCCAAGGACAAAATTTTCTTAAGGGGGGTTGGATGTAATATCCGAAAATTTTTAAGTTCTTTTTCTATAATATTGTGAAATTCTTCAATTTCGTGCCAATATACAATCATGATTTCTTCAAAAGTGAATGTTTGAATATATTCGTAAAGCTTAAGGGGTTTAATTAGGTTAAAATGTAGTAAATATAAACCATACACGTTTTGGATATTTGAGGAAATTCTAAGTGATGTCTAATTAAAAATGTCTCTCTTAAAAAAAAATGTTGATTTTTCTTTAAATGTATTTAAATAATGTGAATTAACAAAAGTAGATTGTGAACATATACATATTAATATGCTTAATAAGTTGGAATTAGTTGATAATTAATGTCTTTACAGTTTTACATGATTTATGGTTATATAAAATAAAAATGATTTTTATTGGAATTTTATGGTTATTTAATTATAGTTTAATAAAATAGATTTTTGTTATAAATTAAACCCATTTTGTTAGTTTAGTAGGAGTCCATAGGTGAGTCGTCCCATCCTATGTGGCATCTTACTTCAAGTTTTATTTTAAAAATAAAGAAATGGTGAAATTCAAGCTTATTTAAAGCGTGAATAGTCAAAGTAGAGATCAAGGGATCCAAATGACTTTCCTTGTATTGATCAAGGGTTGAAATTAATTCCAGCCCATTACCTAACTCAAGAGGGGTTATAAAACCCTCTCATAGCTCATGCCCCCCTCAATTTGGGCTGAAAAATTTTAGAGCTCTTTCTCTCTCCCCCCAAAACCCTCTTTTCTTTCCCCTCTCTTTCCCTTCTGTTTTCCCTTTTTCTTTAGGGTATCTTTTGATTCTTGAGTACAAGATTCAGACTTCAAGGGGTGTGGAGAGGTGATCTAAGGTCCCCACCTTACTGAAAGAAGGAGCTGATTGATGGGATCGAGCAAAAAGATTCGTTCATTCATCAAGAAACACGTTTTTTTAATAAAAGGTAGGGTTTCTATGCTTTTCTTGCAAGAATAGAGTTCTTGGCATAGATTTCGATGCTTTTTCATGAGTATAGATCATGATCAAACCCTCCTAACCGTGGGTTTGATTCAGATCTAATGATTAATGGCAAAAACATGTTTTCCCTTTTTGAAATTAGGTTTTTCATAAAAATTGGTTTCTCGAAAAATAGATTTGTAAAAATAGCTAGTATTCGATTTATGCCATGATTTTTATACAAATGCTGGTTTGGGTTGATAGAATATGATTTGTTCCATCTAGTGTGAATATTGTAGATTTTTCTAAATTTTATTTCATGCGTATTGTCTATTTTTTTTGAATTTTCTTGGGATTCGGGTGACTTGGTTTGATTCACCCGAATACAAATCTCGAAATTTCTAGGTTTTCAACTTGACCTCTGTTCAGTAAAACGGTTGTTTCTCCCTCGTCCGGAAGAGTTTTGATGAACAAATTATTGTGTTGGAAAGCTAACTCAATTTTACATCTACTGTAAAAATTTGGGCTCTCTTCACCGGCCAAGCACGTCCCTGTGACAGTCAGAATATAAACTGATAGGTCTGTAGTAAAACATTCATAACTCCCTCATACGAAGGAGTTTTTATGAACTGTTTGCGGCTATGGACAGATAACAAAATTTTCTATATACTGTTGAAATTTTATCTCTCTTCATGAAGCATAAATTTTTTTGTGAGCTCTGTATCAGTCAAACATAGTTAAGAAATCAGTAAAATTAGGGAAAATTCATAGATCAAGGCTCAGAAGATGCATAGTTTATATATTTTTATGCAATTTCTTTATAAAATTAGCATGCATTATGTGAATGCTTATGCAGGTTTGATTTTATGCAATTTTATATGATTATGGCATGAACTGTTAATGGAAGTTTACACAGTTAAGATCAAGAATCTAAGGATTCAATGAATGCAAGTTATGCTTTAATTTCTGAAAATGTGTGGGCTATATGTATGCTTACTTATCGTGATGATATAACTGTTTCATTAATGTGGATGTTCATATATATATTATTTATTAAATTTTCTATGTACATGTGCTATGTGGTGTATAAAAATAAGTAAGATATTCATACCTCGCATGTGCTCAAGTTCGGTTACAAGTTATATTAAGTGAATCTTTACACTGCTTTATAAAGATGCATCCATAATCATAAAGTAGTTTAAGTAAATGTTGCATGAAAAGTAAGACTGTAATCAAGTAATCATGTAATATTAAAACTCAAGGTACTTGCTGGGAGAGTAGCAAGTGATACACAACTTCGTGGGGCAAGTCTGTTATGGGCACGGAAGGTTTCTCCTCCCCTCCCACGATTTTAGGGGGAAAACCTTTGCATTAGACTGCAGCGTAGAGGTTATAGTACTCATGAGAAAAAATTGATGCATCAGGTTGAAAGGTGTTGGGAATCTCTCTTGTATTAACGTCTCTCACCCCGTCTTAGTGAATGGACCTGACCAGGCTAAAGTCACCCCTTATGTAAAACACGTCATGTGTCATGGTCCTGATCTGAGAATGTTTGCCTGCGTCGTATCAGTAGGGCTAAGAAGTGATAACTTAAATGGTGTGTGCGTTAATTTGGCATCGCATGCATCATCTAATTAAGAAAAGATAATTAAAGATAAGAAAATATGCATGCATTGAAGGTTTTTTGCATATGGTAAGTCATGCATATTATCTGTTCATGCATTTTGTATTTTGAATGTGTGAATTAATGTTTTTCTATTAAATGTGAAAATTCTAAACATGCATGATTAGTTGTATGATTGCTTAAGTTAAATTAAATGTTAAACCATGAAATCTCTATTGAAATCTTTGTCTTGTAATTCTGTCTTACAAGTTTAGCATATTTCACTCTACTGAGACATGTTTTGTCTAACCCTATATGGTTTAATATTTTTCAGGTGAAGAGTAGGTACTTACGTGCGATGGCGGAAGGTTGCGATGGGAACTGAGCCTACCTTTCCTCTGCTTTATGGATTCTGAACTCTGATTTTATTTTAATTCAATTTAAGGACAAATGTGATTAATTTTGGATACTGTGGAACTTTAATTTTAATTCATGCATAGTTAATTAGTTGTTAAATTTTAAATTCCACAATTATATGTTTTTTCTGTTGTTAACTACTAAGAGATTTAAATGTATTTAAAAAAAAAATCCATCATTTTTCGGGTCACAAAAATTGGGGTGTTACACTTATCATCAACAATAGAAAAATTAACATACTGATCTACGATAAACCTTTTGTTACCAGCATCTTCTACATTGTACTTGATCTCGAGAGTATTCCACAATTCTCCAGCCGACTCCAATGGTGAATACAAGTCAAAGAGAGAATCAGCTAAAGTGTTCAGGATATGCCCTTTGCATCTGTAGTTGTCAGTATGCCACTTCTCTCACTCTTTCGTCTGTTCTTCTGTCTCAACTTCTCCAGCAATGACAGTGGGACAGGGTTTTTTGAGGGCATAGTCGATATGCAGCTCAGACAGCAAGAAAGAGACCTTTGATTGCCACCGCTTGAAGTTTGACCCATCAATTCGATCGAGTTTTTCAAGGTCATGGCTAAGCAGATTGATGGAGTTGGATGTCAAACCAGAGGCCATATTGAAGTTCTAAATCTGTTATATCAACCTTGTGACAAAATTGAATTTAAGAAATGAGATCTCAAGCCTAGAGGCACGTTCTTAAGATCGCTATCTTTAGAACTTCAATCGCCCCACCCCTGAAAGTCCGAAGAAGCGAAAAGTGTTTTGTTGCGACTGAGTTCCGAGGATATAACTAGGCTTGTACCTCAAGAGAGTCACTGCTTTGCAAGGACAGATGATCTGTACCACACTTGTATTTTGCCAGCCAAATCGAGAAGAAGGAAGAAGAAGATTAGAGAGTCAGAAAATTCTTGTGTTTTTAAAAGATGAAAATAGAAGATATTTATAGACTTTTAGAGATGCTAAAATGTTTTGCGATAAATGAGATTAATGGCCATAAATCTGACGTTTTGAAAAGGATGAAAAGGTACCTGAACGGTCACCCAGCTTTGATTGTCAATCAAAGGCCTTCAAAATCGTCCAACAGTCACAGTGCAACATTAACTCGATATGCATGCAACTTAAAGCCTTTCAACCGGCCAGATAACTCAGAACCAAAAAGTCAAAATGAACATTTGCACTTTGCACCCCTGCGAGCGTGCAAAGTGCGCCATCAAAATGCCATATTGTGCCTCAAGCACCCTTGTGTGCACACATGCGCATGTGCATAAATGGCACATCCGTTGTTGCATGATGCACAACAACGTCCGCAAGCCACCCAAAGACACAAGGCTTACCAAAGTAAAGAATAGAGAACAAAGCCGGTATTTAAACCACTAGAAAAACTGATTTCTCTTAGATATAGGACTAAACTTTTTAAAGCACTTTTGTGGAGAGAAATCACCAATTTTAAAACTTTTATAACAATCCCCCACTAGTTTTAAAATATATTTAGCTTGCATAAAATCTTATGCAGAAGTGAGAGTGCCTGCCTGACTTGAACCCCCACTTATTGAAAGAAAATCTAAATTAACCAAGGTGCTAAGTGGACTTACCTTGAACTTAGCTCCTTATATCGTTAATCGAGTTTTCAATCATACATATGTTTTGAAAGTTCAATTGTGTGGATTTCATGTTGGCACATTTAAAGCCTTGTGCTTTCCTGGATTCATGAGTGCTCTAGAGAATTGTCAATTCTCATAAAAACGCCTCACATTTCTACACTCATATAGGTGAGTTTGTCTAGGTGTACTGTAACACACACCCTAGCCTTAAGGCCTACAAACTCATTAAGAGCTATTAGCTCAACCCTCATATTAGTTACAGCTCTTGAGCACACATCAGGAATGGACTTACATTAATATGCTCAATATCTGTCATTCACCAATTCGTTTCCCATGAACCTATGCATGTAGGATCTCCAGCGCTCTAGGTTGGGTATCCTTAGGTGATGACTTAATTGGCTTAATTCTCATTCCCCTCGATGTTTTACTAATGACATCTCTCAAAAGACCTTTCACAAATGAGTCTGCCAAATTTTGACATGACTTCACATATTTCAATGATATAATATTGCCATCAATCATTTGTCTTATAAAACAGTGTCTTAGACTAATATGTCTAGACTTCCCATTGTATTTCATATTACCTGCTTTACATATAGCTTATTGGCTATCACAAAACATTGATATAGTAGGTATAGGCTTCTCACCTAGTGAAATATCCACTAGTATATTCTTAAGCCATTCAACTTCTCTACAAGCAGATGCCAAAGCAATAAACTCATATTCCATTGTAGAATGAGTTATACAGGTCTGTTGCTTAGACCCCCATGCAACTGCTCCTCCACCATGGGTAAAAAACTAACCACTCGTAGACTTGGAACCTTCAAAGTCGGTATTCCAACTTTCATCACTATACCCTTTAATAATAGCAGGAAACTTTCATCACTAAAGTATGCTTAAGATATCTAAGAATCTTGTTCACTGCATTCTAGCGTTGATGACCAGGATTATTAGTGTATCTACACACTTTACTCATTGCATAGGCAATATTAGGCCTTGTGCAGTTCATTGCATACATAAGGCTACCTACAACACTTGCATATTTTAATTGTTGAACACTTGCACCAACATTAGGAGTCAATTTCATATTTCGATCATATGAGGTGCATGTTGGTGAACTATTAAGATATTCATACTTTGTAAGAACTTTCTCAATATAATGTGATTTACGTAATATAATGCCATTAATATTTCTTACAATTTTAATTCCTATAATAACATCTGCAACACCCAAGTCTTTCATATAAAACAAGGAAGATAAAAGTCTTTTTTGCTTGATTTATGCATTCACTATTGTTACTCAAAATAAGCATATCATCAACATATAATAATAATTGAGCTACTATCTACTTTACTGTAGACACATTTGTCAGCATCATGAATTTTAAAACCATTATGTTCCAGAGAACTATCAAATTTTTCATGCCATTGCTTAGGGGCTTGCTTTAATTCATATAAGGATTTTTCAAGTTTGCAAACTTTGCGCTCTTGCCCTAGCACTACAAAACTTTCAGGTTGCTTCATATATATCTCTTCATCTAATTCTCTATTCAAAAAGGCCGTTTTCACGTTTATTTGATGGATTTGAAGCTTATATATGGCAGTCATGGCAATCAGAATTCTAATAGTAGATATTCTGGTTACAGGGGCAAAAGTATCAAAGTAATCAATACCTTCTTTTTGTTTAAAACCTTTTGCAACCAAACGAGCTTTAAATTTATCGATTGTACCATCAACTTTTAATTTCTTTTTGAAAATCCATTTGTAGCCAATAGTTTTGCAACCAACAGGTAAATTCACTAATTTCCAAACATTATTAGACATAATTGATTCTATTTTATCATTAATAGCTTCTCTCCAAAAGGTGGCATCTTGAGAAGACATCACCTCTTGAAAAGACACATGATCATTCTCAATTAGAAATGTATAAAAGTTAAAACCAAAATTAGTTGGTTTTCTAATGCGTTTACTGTGTCTAACTTCATTTTCTGGTTCATCAGCATAATCATTAGAATATTCAATCATGTCATTAACTGGATGTCTATCTACTATAATACGACTGCTATCAAGAAGATAATCAAATGCATTTTTATGTTTTATGAAAGATGCATCTCTAGATTCTACAATAACATCATTAACAATGTCCAGAAATCTATATGCTTTACTATGTTCAGCATACCCAACAAATGCACATTTAAATGCTTTAGGTCCAACCTTCTTCCTTTTATTTTCTGAAATTTTAGCATATGCTAAACAACCCCAAACACGAAAATAACTAAGATTACGTTTCTTACCAAAACATAATTCATAAGGTGGTTTTTCAGTTTTGGAATAAGGAACTCGGTTAAGAATATAACAAGCAGTAAATATAGCCTCTCCCCATAAGTTTGAATGCAAACCTGTATTAAGAAGCATAGCATTCATCATTTCTACAAGTGTTTTGTTTTTCCTTTCTGCTACTCCATTTTATTCAGGTGTTCTAGGCACTGAAGTTTGATGGATAATACCATTATCTCTACAGAATTTATCAAATTCTCCTCCTAAGCATTCACCTCATCTATCTGTTCTTAAATGTACAATATTTGTTTTATACCTACTTTGTACTTCAGCAACATAAAGAAGAAATTTGGAAAATGCTTCAGATTTATGTTTCATCAAATAAAGATAACAGAATTTTGAGTAATCATCTATAAAGGTAATAAAGTACCTATTGCCACCATGACTCAAAACATTATCCATCGTACACACATCAGAATGCACTAATTCAAGCAATTTATAATTCTTTTCTACACTAGGAAATTGGAGTCTAGTTAGCTTAGTTTGAATGCATGTCTCATACTTATGTTTATGTTTTATTCTAACATGACAAGGAAGAAGACTAAAGCTATTTATATTATGAATGCAACGAGAATTTATATGTCCTAGTCGTGAATGACAAAGAAAATAGGAGTCAACCATATAAACAGAAGTAGTAACTTCATTTATGCTCATCTTGAACATACCACCAGTGGCAAACCCTTTTCCTACAAAGATTTTTCCTTTGGTCACAGTTACAATCCCAAACTCAATAACAATCTTAAAACCATTTTGTGATAGAAGATCTGCAGAGATTAATTTTTTTCGAACTTCTGGAGCATAGTGGACATTCTCAAGTGTTAGAACTTTCCCGGAGGTTAATTTAATCTCCACACTCCATTTTCCCAGCACTTTAGTTGAGGAAGAGTTTCCCATAAAGAGATTGCATCCCTGCTCCACTACTTCATACGACTTGAACAAGTTCTTGTCGTTTGTCACATGAACAGTGCTTCTAGTATCTAGGTACCAGTCCTTATTTGCAACCACCATGAAGGTTTCATAGATTACAGCAACAAGCCTCTCCTCTGACTCATTTGGTTTAGGACCAGTTCTCTTCCTTTCTCTGCATTCTCTAGCAAAATGACCAAACTTGACACAAACATAGTAACTAATTTTCTTTTTATCGGTTGGCTTTTTCCCTTTCACGAAATTCTTTTTGATTTTCTATGTTTTCATGATTTTGCCACTCATGTTACTAACAAAATTCACTTTAGAATAACCCTCTTTAGGACTCGAATTCTTTTTGTCACGAAGATGAGTCTCCTTCTCAATTCGGATGTCCTTAAGAAGACCATCTAAAGTGATTTTCTCATTTTTATGTTTTAGGTGATTCATATATTCTTTCCAGGAATCCGTTAGTTTCCTAATGATGACAGCAACTTGAAAGTCATCATCAAGATACATACCTTCTCCTTTGATCTTATAGACCAATATTTGCATCTTATGAATTTGAGCAAGTATAGGCTTATCATCAACAATAGAAAAATTAACATACTGATCTACGATAAACCTTTTGTTACCAACATCTTATGCATTGTACTTAATCTCGAGAGCATTCCATAATTCTCCAGCCAACTCCAATGGTGAATACAAGTCAAAAAGAGAATCAACTAAAGTGTTCAGGATATGCCATTTGCATCGGTAGTTGTCAGTATGCCACTTCTCTTGCTCTTTCTTCTGTTCTTCTGTCTCAACTTCTCCAGCAGCGACAGTGAGACAGGGTTTTTTGAGGACATAGTCGATATGCAGCTCAGACAACAAGAAAGAGGCCTTTGATTGCCACCACTTGAAGTTTGACCCTTCAAATCGATTGAGTTTTTCAAGGTCACGACTAAGGAGATTGATGGAGTTGGATGTCGAACGAGAGGCCATATTGAAGTTCTAAAATTGTAATATCAACCTTGTGACAAAATTGAATTTAAGAAAAGAGATCTCAAGCCTAGAGGCACGTTCTTAAGATCGCTATCTTTAGAACTTCAATCGCCCCACCCCTGAAAGTCCGAAGAAGCGAAAAGTGTTTTGTTGCGACTGAGTTCCGAGGATACAACTAGGCTTGTACCTCAAGAGAGTCACTGCTTTGCAAGGACAGATGATCTCTACCACACTTGTACTTTGCCAGCCAAATCGAGAAGAAGGAAAAAGAAGATTTGAGGGTCAGAAAATTCTTGTGTTTTTAAAAGACGAAAATAGAAGATATTTATAGACTTTTAGAGAGGGCAAAATGTTTTGCGATAAATGAGATTAATGACCATAAATCTGACGTTTTGAAAAAAGGCGAAAAGGTATCTGAACGGTCACCCACCTTTGTCTGTCAATCAAAGGCCTTCAAAACCGTCCAATAGTCACAATGCAACATTAACTCGATATACATGCAACTTAAAGCCTTTCAACCGACCAGATAACTCAGAACCGAAAAGTCAAAATAGATATTTGCACTTTGCACCGCTGCGAGCGTGCAAAGTGCGTCATCAAAATGCCACATTGCGCCTCAAGCGCTCTTGCACACACACACACGTGTGTGCATGCGAATGACGCGTCCGTTGCTACATGATGTGCAACAACATTCGCAAGCCACCCAAAGACACAAGGCTTACCAAAGTAAAGAATAGAGAATAAAGCCTGCATTTAAATCACTAGAAAAATTGATTTCTCTTAGATATGGGACTAAACTTTTTAAAAAACTTTTGTGGAGAAAAATCACCAATTTTAAAACTTTTATAACACAGGTGTCTTTAACTGCTGGGCTATGTAAGGGCTTGAGTGTTGGTGACCCCACTGGGGGGTTTACCTTGTAAGGGGCATGCCCATTAAGTCAGCAAGAGTTCCTCGTCATAAAATGAAAAAGATCTGAAACTGGATCCAAGTGTATGTAGAAAGCTCCTATATAGCCATTTTTTCGACTTCAGTTTGCATCAATATCACAAATCGCCTTATAAGGATTTTGTTGTGAGGGAGAATCTGGCCATAAATTAAAACTTCTGTTTTTTTTTTCAAGAAAATCATGAGAAATTAACAGCAAAAAGAAAAATAAATAATGAGAAATAATATAAACATATAAAAAGATAATGGTTTTATTGGGTATCAGGTTTTATTAGTTGTTTTTATCAGAATCCAAATTCAGATCTGATCTAAAAGGGGTCACCAAATCCAATTTACAAAGTAGTGGGGAGAGGATCATGTGCAGGGAGCCTTGGGCAGCAAAACTGTCTGTGGTACTGGATTCCATTCATCATGAAAATGAGCTGTACCTACAATCTACTGAATGCACCCTGATTTGGATGATTTTTAGCCGTCCATTTTTCATCATTGACGTTGTTCATGAACAAAAATGAACATGAGAAATTTTTGTGGGGGCCTGTCTAGGTAAAGGCCGTCCTTTTAGTTGGGTTTTTGGTGCCGCCCATTTCCATGAAATCCAAGAAGCCTTGGACAGTTTTTTGTCCAAGGCTCCTTGGACTTTATCCTCTCTCAAAGTAATGTTGGGTATGGGGACCAAACTAGGGTTGTCCACAGGTTAGATCTGGTTTGAATCTAGATAGGCCCAACCCCAATTCTGATTTTGAGGTGTTGATACCAGTCTGGACCCAATCAGGTCTACTATAAGAAAAAACATACCCGGCTCTTATAAGGATTACAAGAATCAGACCTGGTAAAATAAATTTTTTCAACCCTTTTAAGTTAAAAAATCACTGATCTTAATCTGAACTCGGGTTCAACATGGGTCTGATATGAAATTTCGCAAACTATACCTGGATCCATACACTAATTGGACCTTTTTGGTCCTACCCAGATTCTAATCAGGTCTCTTTCTTTATTACTAAACCATCGCCCTATACTATAGGTTTGGTACGGGTTAGGTTCGGGTCAAATCTGACCCATTGACAATTCTAGACCAAACCCCACCAAATTGACATCTCGAGTCCATTACTCGGCTCCTATTCCGTGTCATTATCGGAACGGGCATGACTCCAATCCAGACCCACATGGGTCGGAAGCCCGAACTTAAGAACAAGCTTGAGAGAGAGAGAGAGAGAGAGAGAGAGAGAGAGAGATGCCGCTGGGCAAGTACTTCTGCGACTACTGTGAGAAGCAGTTCCAGGACACGCCCTCTGCGAGGAAGAGGCATCTGCAGGGCCTCCAGCACCAGCGGGCCAAGGCCTTCTGGTACGACTCAGTTTCCCGCCTCCCACCACCCACCACACCTCCTCATCACTCAGCCCACCACCCCAACATAAACATTCCTTCTCACCCGGAGAAACCAATCTGTAATGCCTTCCTCAGGATGGTATGAATCCTTCCATTTTGTCTTTTGATTCTTGTTTGGAATTGTTGTTTCTCTTTTATTTTGCGAATCATTGCTGCTCCGTGTATGATCTCGGGTATGGATGATTTAGAACAAGAAATTGGGCTCTTCGAAGCGAGCGTGCATCGAGTTTTTTTTTTCCCGTTTTTTGATCAGGATGGTGCAAATTAAGCGTTTGGTTTCTGTTGGTGAGCGAAATTTGGGGTCTCGATGTCGATGGGAGTAGTTAATTTCGAACGTAGAAGGATAACCATTACAGTTTCACTCAATTCTTCTTCTTTCCTTTTATTGGTTTCAAGTTTTTTTTTTTATTTGGGCTAAGAGATTTGTATAATATGGAGATGATGATCTCCAATCTTCAGCGATAATGGTGGGTTTTTATTTGGGACTCTATACTTAGACTCTGTAGAGTGCGTGGAACTTGTAATGAAACGGTGGTCTTCAACAAATGCAAGAATAACTCACAAACAAGTGTCTATTCTAGACACGACCCTTAAAAGGGTACAAAAGGAAGAACACTTAAAAAATAAATAATTCTTTATTTATGCACAAAATGCTTAAAGAAGCATTGTAATTTACATTGATGGGGGTTCACCCCTATATATACAAAAAAGTGGAAGAGGGAGGAGAGCTCATTTTGAGCTCTCTAAAAGCGACGTTGGACTGTATTCCAGAGTCCAACTACTCTTATTATGGCTGTTGGACTAGAGTCCAACTACTCTTATTATAGCTGTCAACAGTTATTTGCACAGTTAAGTTCCAACAGAAACTTAACTTGATTAAATATCTAGTTCATATTGAACTAGATGCTAAAAAAGAAAATAAAGACAAATAATAAAAGAAAATAATAAAAGGAAATAATAAAAGAAAAAATATTAATATTAAATAATATATATGTATTACAGTTTACATTTTAACACTCTCCCTCAAACTTACGGTATAATGAGCAAAAGTTTGTTTAAGAGGAACTGAAATCTAAGAGCAGCGAGAGGCTTGGTGAAGAAGTCTGCCAATTGATATTCTGATGTAACATATGACAGATGAATTGTTCCATGTAAGTATTCCTCTCTAACATAGTGACAATCCATCTCAATGTGTTTAGTGTGCTCATAGAATGTCCGATTGCTTGCAATATAGATCGTACTTTTGTTGTCATAGCACATCTTTGAAGCTTGCGTTGTTTCAGCTCCCATATCTTCTAGCAATCGTCTGAGCCAAACAACCTCCATAGTGGTGGTTGTCATGGCTTTATATTCAGCTTTGGTGGAGGAAAGAAATACCTTCTGCTGCTTCTTGCACTTCCACGAAATTAAGGCTTCACATAAGAACACACAAAAACCAGTAGTTGAGTGGCTATTATTGGGATCACCTCCCCAGTCATCATTAGTATATGCAATTACATTTAATGAAGATGAAGCAGGCAAGAAGAGTCCTCGTGAAATAGAGCATTTTAAGTATCTAATAATACACAAAACTGCTCCCATATGCACAGAGGTGGGAGCATGTTGATACTGACTGGCTGTATGAACCGCATGAGCTATATCTGGCCTAGTAATGAAAAGATAAGAAAGAACTCCAATAAACTGTCTGAAAGGAGTAGGATCATCAATAAGTTCTTCATCATAAATTTTCATTTTAACATTGATAACATCTGGAGTGTCCACTTTCTTATCATCTGTAATTCCAAACCTTGAAACAATATCAAGAGCAAATTTAGATTGAGATATCAAATACCCCTGAGGGGAATAAGCGACTTCAATGCCTAAAAAATATCTTAATAAACCTAAGTCAGTCATTTCAAAGTGAGTTTTAAAAAGAGATTTGATATTTGCAACTCCCTGTTTGTCGCCTCCGGTGATGATTATATCATCCATATAGAAAAGAAAATTAATGATGCCTAGATCAGATTTCTTAACAAACAAAACAGTGTCAATTAAACAAGGTTGAAAACCAATATCCAACATAACATGATTAAATCGGTCATACCAAGCTTTTGGAGCCTGTTTAAGACCATAAAGAACTTTTTCTAGACGAAGAACTTTACCCTTAGGGATACTAATACCAGGTGGGGCTTCCATGTATACTTCTTCAACGAGATTCCCATTCAGAAAAACATTTTTGACATTCAATTGAAAGATAGGTCATGTTCTAATGGTGGCCAAGGCTATTAAGGTTCTAACAGTGGTCATACGGGTCACAAGAGCAAATGTTTCTTCATAATCAATGCCATACTCTTGGGCATATCATTTTGCCACTAAACAGGCCTTATACCTTTCCAGGGTCCCATCACTTTTGGTTTTGACTTTGTATACCCACCTACAACCTATAGGTTTCTTATCTTGAGGGATATCTTGGATCGTCCAAGTGTTGGCCTTTTCTAGTACATCCAATTCTATTTTCATGGCTTCTATCCATTTAGTAGGATTTTTTGTATTAATGTAATGGCTGCCCTATATGTGGGTGAAAAAATTCGTAAAACAAAAATTTTCCAGGAGGTCTAAAAATTCGAGACGTTCTTTTGGGTGGAACTTCGGAGTATTTTTGTAATGCACATGGAAGATTTTGCTCTCTACGTCTTGAATATTGTAGACTAACATCCCTATGGATTTGCTCTTCATTATTATCATTTTCAACAACAATAGGACTTTGATCATTGTCAAGGTCACATCCAAAATCGCATTAATTGGATTTTGAAGTTGGATCAATTAAAAACGAGTATTCAGTTACATCCTTGGATTTTTCAAATTCAAAAAAACTTTCTTTTTCTAAAAATAATACATTTCTTGACACATATAATTTGTCATTTTGAAAATCGAAACACCTGTAGCCTTTTTTATTATCAACATATCCTAAAAAGGCACATGGGATTGTACGATGAGAGAGTTTGTCATTTTTGCTGGTGAAAACAAAACATTTGCATCCAAAGACTCTTAATCTAGAATAATCTGAAGTGAAATTAACAAGTTTTTCTATTGGAGTTATATTCTTTAATGAGGAAGATGACATCCTATTGATGAGGTAGGTGGCAGTTAGGACCGTTTCAGCTCAAAAACTTTTTGGAACCCGAATTGCAATTAGCAAGGTCCTAGTAGTTTCCATAATGTGCCAATGTTTGCGTTCGGCTAAGCTATTCTGTTGTGGAGTATGTGGAGATGATCTTTGATGCGTAATACCATGTAAATTGAGATAGTCTTTGAATTCTTTGGACATAAACTCTCTCCCTGAATCAGTGCGAAAAATGAAAATATCATTTTGAAACTTATTTTTAACTATTTTATGAAATATTTGGAAGTTAGCGAAGACTTCAGATTTATGTTTAAGAAAATAAATCCAAGTATGTTTAGAAAAGTCCTAAAAAAATTTTGACATAATATGTATAACTATCTTTGGAAATAACTGGTGCGGGGCCCCAAACATCCGAATGTATTAACTCAAGTGGTCGTGAAGAAACAAAAGTTCTACTAAGAAATGATAACCTTTTCAATTTGCCAAGAATGCAGTCTTTACAAGAAAATTTTTCAGAATTACAAATTTTTTCCAAACTTGAAAAATATTGAATTTTAGACATATGAGGATGACCAAGTCTTTTGTGCCATAAATCCAATTCTAATTTCTGAACATTATAACAAAATGCATTCTTGGGTAATTCCAAAAAGTCCATGTAATAGAGTCCTCATTCTCTATGGCCTTCCCTAATCAACTTCCCTAACTGACGATCCTGTACCCAACAACAATGAGAAGAGAAGGAGATATTACATCCATAGTCAGATATTTGTGAGACAGCTAAGAGATTTAAATTAAGTTTAGGGATATATCTAACTTTTGGGATAATTTTTTTTTTTGTTTTTTAAAGATTTTCAAAACATCCTATTCTTTTTACTTCAAGAGATGTGCCATCGGCTGTAAAAACCTTTAACACACTTGAGTTATTTTTAAGACATTCAGATGGACTATTAACATTTGGGGTCATGTGAAAAAAAACACCAGAATCTAAAAGCCAAGGAAAGTTACATGGACCAGAGAAAGACGCAACTGCCGCTCCAGTTGAGGCTTCAATTGAGGAGGACACCCCTTTGAGAAGAGGTTGAAGAATTTTCATCAGTTGAGCCATAGATACAGGTGCATCTTGATCTTTTGACTCGGATTCAACAGATGAAACTCTTTTTTCTTCTCTTCTTTTTAACTTTGGACATTGAGGCCTATAGTGCCCCGGTTCATGACAATGATGACAAATGACTTTTCTTTTATCAAAGTGGCTGTTTTGCGTTTCAAAATGAGGCGGCTTGTAAGTACGAGTATGATTCCCCGATCTAGACAGAGTTAAAACTGAGTCATCATCAACTTTTGGAGTACTAACAAACAAGTGTCTATTGGAGACACTACAAGCATGACCCTTGAAAGGGTATAAAAGGAAGAACACTTGAAAAATAAATAATACTTTATTCATGCACAAAATGCTTAAGAAGCATTGTAATTTACATTGATGGGGTTCACTCCTATATATACAAAGAAGTGGAAGAGAGAGGAGAGCTCATTTTGAGCTCTCCAAAAAAGACGGCTCTTATTATAGCTGTTGGACTAGAGTCCAATAGCTCTTATTATAGCTGTTGGACTACTACAGTCCAACAGCTATTTGCAGAGTCAAGTTTGAACAGGAACTTGACCGGATTAAATATGTAGTTCCTATTGAACTAGATGCTAAAAAAGAAAATAAAGAAAAATAGAAAAAGAAAATAATAAAAGGAAAAATATAATAATATTAAATAATATATATGTATTACAGTTTACATTTTAACAAAACTGAGATGAGATTTTCATTCAATTAGGTTTTGTGGATCATGATTGTAGAAAATTATGAAAGCTTTTTTTTTTTGGATAATTGGAATTCTGAATTCCAATTCTTCGGTTGGTCAAATTCTATTTTTCTTACTATTCTTGTTATTTTTTGTTCGTGTTGGACGGAGTAAAGGGGTTTTGCAGGTATGGCGATGGATGCAGATATTTTCATCCTAAGCAACATGATCAACCACCAAGTCAAGCTGTACCGGGCAAGCCAATTCTGCTTTTCTCCAATTTTCTAATAGTAGCAGTTATTTTGTTGCTTTTTCATTGTTGAATCTTCTATATCTTCCTTAATATTGAGTTCACCAATTTGGTTTTGAGAATGTCTCTGTTGCCTGTGTGATGTAAATGGTATAAATGATTTATCTTAGATGGTTCGATTCATTTTGTGCTTGCATATATTCATGAAAGGATATTGTTAAAGCTCTACAGTTGCTAGAAGCCTTAACTTTTCTCATACTCTCTCTATGCCTGTGTTTTGTTTCACGTCCCGTAAGGTTATTGGTTTAAATTGTTGGTTTCAAAACCTATGGCCATGTCTGTAGCTTCCACCAGCCTTGAGTGTTTATTGGAGCTGCTGCTTGCTACACTGAATCATAGCATTATTGTTGGAATCTCTCTTGTTCTCAAACATCAGGAATTTGATGTGTTACTCACAGTCCCAGGCTCTTTGCACTGCCAAAAAATAACTCAAAGCACCTTGCAAGTGGTTTGATTTTTGAAAGGCATTTGTCAATAGCTAATTCCCTTCCCGTGTAATTGATAGTCATGCGATTTTCAGATGTTATAAACTTGGTTACAAGCAAATCTAAAGTGCTGTTTTTCTTATAGTTGCAAAATACTGTTTGCGGTGAGGAGAGCATCATTTTAGAGTTGTTTCCAAACCTAGCTGACATCTGTATGTTGCTTGCAGTGCTTCAATGTGAAAATGCTCTCAATCCAGCATGATTGTGCTATAATTCAAGAAAATAGTTTGTGGTAAAGTGTGATTCATAGTTTTCAACCTATGTCACATGGGTGCGGGTGCGGGTGCGGGTGCGACACGGGTGTGGCGCAATTTCAAAAATTTTGGACATGGGGACTCGGTTATATATATATAATTTTTTTTTAAATATATATATATATATATAATTATATATATAACAATAAATTAATAAGATAGCACTGAGAACGATCAAAGTAATAAGATAGCACTGGCCATGTGACTGTGCACACAGTCTATGACTGACTGTGCACACAGTCTGGCTATATATATATATTTTAAAAATATAAAAATTTGATTTTTTTTTAGTTTTCTGCCCTACAAAATAGACGAATATAGACTCGGTCAAAGTTAACCGAGTCTATAAAGTGGACGGACTCGGCCCAGGTGCGTTGACTGAGTCCGCCCCGTGTCCGAAGCTGCACCCGTGTCGGGGTGTGTCGATGCGGGTGCGTCGACCCCCTAGCCGAGTCCGTGTGACATAGTTTTCAACTATGTTACCGCGACACGGCACCTTGGGTGCCATACCTGTGTCGACACGGGTACTAGTACCTGGACATGGCATTTGTTGTGTCCTATATTATATTTATATTGTGTATTATATTTTCAATATATAATATATATTTTAGATATATAATATATATTTTCAGTATATTTTAGATATATAATATATATTTTTCAGTATATGTTTAACCGTGTCCCCGTACCCACATTTTTTGGATTTGCCCTGTCATACCCTCTGTACCTGTATCCGTACCGGTACCCAGGTGACATAGGTTTTCAAGGAATTTTCTTTGTGTCGAAAGGTATTATTATCATGTCCAATGATGTGATCCAAATATGAAGAGAAAAAGATTTTTCTCATCTAGAAATTCGAAGTTGAACATTGATAATGACAAAACTCTATATTGCAATGGTGAACATTTTACAGTTTACAGATTTGCTTACTTGATTCTAGTTGATTAACGATCTCTTTGCTTGAGTACATCATTGGTTGAGTTAACAAAACTATGCTTTCTATCTTCGTTTCAGTTCTTTCAAGGTTAATGTAAAACATAAAAGGAGGAATCACAATCTAATGTTCTTTGAGGTTTGATATGAAAGTAAAAAGGCCAGTATTATCCTCAGAATTTTATGTCTCATGTAAAGTCTTGATCTAATCTCATTGAGATAAATGATATCCTGAAAATAAATAGTTCCAGTGGAAAAAGGTAAACTCAAAACATAGTAAAATAGTTTATGTAAAAGAATAGGGTAAACTAAGAAAACTTTGGCATACATGATATTGCTGGCATGTGTGTAAAATGATATCACAACAGGGATAGACACAGTATAGAGAGAATGCAAACCATCGGAAACAGAGTTAATGTGTTTTGGTTCAGTGAACCTACATCCACAACAACAATCTCTCTCTCTCTCTCTCTCTCTCTTGGCGATGAAAAGTGTCTTCTTTAATATAGAATCATATACATTTGAGCTGTATGGCTTATCCAATCTTACCAAAACCATTTCCTTTGATTTAGGAGAAAATATAGATTTTTGAGAAACTTAGCCTCGTTAGTACATCTTGGATTAGCGTCCTGATCTTTACACCCTAACACTTCTAGCTCTATTCCTTTCTTTGGAATTTTGATCTAAATTTGTCAGATCTGGATTATCCTTAACAGATGCCCTTAAAGTCCACAGCTTGGGAAGGATGTTGAGTTTGTCTTATAGCAATGTGAATCTAGCATTTGATTGAGGCTTTGTCATGGCATCTGTAATCTGAATGATTGTAGATATGTAACAAACACCCAACATCTTCTTGGACACATGATTATGCAATAAATGAAAATCAAATTTAATGTACTTTGTGCGATTATGAAATACTGAATTGGCTGTTATGTATGATGCACAAACTTTATTACACCATAGATTTGAAGTGGGAGAAGAAACACCAAGCTCTCACATGAGCTATGTTAGCCATAAAATTTTAGCTGCTGTAATTGCTTGGACCTTGTACTCTGCTTTTTTATTGTATTGAACTACTGTGGACCACTTTTAATCAAACCAAAAAATAAGAGATGATCCCAGAAAGATGGCAACTCCTATATGTTGATTTTCCGTCATAAATACTGTTGGCCCAATCTGCATCCAAATAAGCTGATATTTAAAACTTTGAGGATTTTGGAATTAGGAGCCCATGAGAGAGTTTTGCATCACATAACATAAAATGCGTTTCATTGCTGTCCAATGGATGATAGTTGCTTGGTACACGAACAAACAAACCTTATCACAACAAAAGCTAAGTCTGCATGTAAGAGTGAGATATTGTATGGATCCAACAACTTCACGCTATTGAGTTGGATCTTAAAGAGGATTTCCATCCTGTAATGATAGTCTAGTAGATACAGTTAGGTTTCGTTCATTTCATGCAACCTTCATGGGAAAGTGTTGAACTGACAATCCTTTTCTTTTCCTTTCCCACCATGAATGAAACAAACATCCAATGATCATGGTGGAAAAGTGCCATGCTGGCACAAGTGGGCTCCAGTTTTTTCCACCACCTATCACTTTTTATATGTAATTCCTTTCATACCTCTCTCCTATGAAAGCTTTCTCATGGGAAGGCTGAGCTAGCAGTTTTTTTTAGAAATCTGTGTCCCTTCCCATGAAAGGCCTTGGCTTTTCATGGAAATGAAACAAACAAAGCCTTAGTGGTGTTGGAACTAATTTTTGTCCCATCATTGTTGCAATAAATTCAGGATATATTTTTGTTGAAAAAGATAAAGTCCATGTGAAGTGGCAATAGCCTTAATGCCTAGGCAGTATTCTGGAGGCCAAAATCTTTGATAAAAATTCATAGCTTGTATGAGGTTGTTAAGGTTAGTGGATGAATATCCTATAATGAAAATATCATCAACATAAATAAAAATATCCATCACATTTTCAGAACATTGAATGGTTAAATATATATAAGTTTTGAACCCTATGAATCCAAGGTTTAACAAAAATGAACTTAGCCTCTGAAATCATTGCAAAATTGTACTTTTGCAAGTCAAACTGACTTTTGAAAAAGTTTTTAAAAATAACTCGCCTCCATTTTAAAATGCAGGATAATTCTGAAGAATGGGACTCGCCTCTCGGTACGAGGTTCAACCGTTCCTAGCACCATAACCAAAGATAATTGAATCAATGATCAACCATGTTCTTTGCTTTGCTCAACTTGTCTAAATCAATGTTCTTATTCCTAAATGCACAAAAAATGAGGCACGTGTTATGACTTAAAAAAAATTTGATTGAAAAACATGATGTATGCTTGAAATATTGGAAAATACTGGGAGAAAGGACACTTTGAAAATCATGAATCACATTGAAAATCATTTCTAAAGAAAAGGAAAATTGATTTATGAAGAAATTTTGATGTGTTGTGAAAATCGATTTCTGAGAAAATTCGGATAACTTTGAGAAAATTGATTTTTTTTAGATGAATTTAGAAAATATATCAAAAGGGAGGGGCGTGTGACCCTATGAAGATCCTTTCATGATGCAGTCTAGCTTAGATAAATGAATGCAATTTTGAAGAAAACGTTTTCTAAAGAACTTTTGAGAAAATTAGTTAAAAAAGGAAGTTTACGTGCCTTATAGAATTTCAATAAGATAGATTCTCCTCATATCCCTGAGTATGGTCACAGATATAAATTGAATCTAATCCATTTAATTCTAAAAGGAGAAAATATTTAGAAAACTTTGAAAATATGTAATGGTTTTTTAAAATGCTAAGAGTGTAGGCCATTTGTGACTTAAAAAAGATGATAAATCTGGGTTTCGTTCGTATTCTGATTATGACCATAAATACAAAACCCACCGAGTTTATCAACTCCTTAGAAGCTGGTGCATATGTCATTCGTGTAGACCATGGTGAATTTGCAATATGCATGAATCATCATCCATCACACATTAACATTATTGAAAAATAAAACTATATGAATTGCAATCCTATTCTAAGCAGGAAAAATAAATTCTTATTCCAAATTTACAATTACAATTTACATTAAAAGGAAAAATAAAAGAAAAGAAAATATACTCTTGAATGTCCCTGCAAAACTAGAAAACTTGTTAGTGAAAATATGTTGGCTTTTTTGGATTTATCCAGTAATATCTGGAAATTACTGGATTTATCCGGATATAAGCCTTTTTCCATGTTTTCTTAAGATAAACATAAGAAAATATGATGTAAAATTGAAGAAATAATAAAAATAAACAACTTTGAAATTCGGATTTTGGAGAAAAATGACAAAAATACCCCTGAAAACAAAACTGAACTTGAAATCAGGGTTTTTAAAAAAGTTTTTTGTAAAAAATTGGATTTAGGACTTAAATGGATTCAAATCAAAGCCAAATCGGGTATGAAGTACCCTAACATGATTATAAACATGATCAAACATTAAAAACATCAAACTTTTTATAAAAAAATCGAAATATCATAAAAATAGTGATTTTCGCCAGTGCTTTACTTGAATCGGGACTCCGCAGGCACCTTGTTTTCATTATTTAATCAAATAACATATCAAATGAACTCAAAAATTAACAAAAATCAACATAGACACTTATGATAACCCTAAAATTAAATTGCATTAAAAAAAATATGTTTCTAACATTATTTTTACACGAAAATTGAATAAAATACTAAAATATACAATTTTGCCCTCGGGCACGTACCTGTCACAGTGTCAGGCCCGAACCAGGGATCAAATCACCATAGAAATTCATAAAAATTTACAGAGAGATACTAGACAGAAAAACAACAATTTCTCTTTTTACAGATTGGAAAAACCATCTTCGGTTAGGGAGATATCGCTCCGGCAATATACGATCGATTATAACGAACATATAACGAGCTGAAATACATGCATTCGGTTTTGGGTACAGGGAAATATAGCAAATCACATTAAAAAATTATGAAATTTTAACAGATGAAAGCAGACACACAGAGAAAGATTTTCCCTTTTACGGATCATCGATCAGATCTTTGGTGAGGGAGATATGATCGACACAAGTCGATCTAGGGTTTAAATAAGGTGTAACCAGCTCTGTAAAACCGATTCTATCTTCTGTCAGAGAAAAAATAGCAGACAGATGCATAAAATTATGAAAAAATCACATTAAATACTAGACATTAAGACAGAGCCACTGCAACTTACGGATCGTCCATCGGATCTCGGATGAGGGAGATATCGCCTCTGTAAGTTGTTCCCGAATCTCCATAGCGATTTCACAGTTTAAAAAATAAGGTTCGGTTTTCTATTTTTTTAACAGGGTTCCAAAACCCAAAATAATGTGATTTTTTTATAAGTCACTGACAAACCCGTGGACCAACCCAAAATAATGTGATTTTTTTATAAGAAGTCACTGACAAACCCGTGGACCAATCCTAAAAAAATTGTATTTTTTTTACAGAAACTTAAATATGAAATAGCGTGATTTCCGCATGCTCGGGATTGAAATACATGGATTATCGATAAAGCATTAAAAACCCTAATCTAAATATGAAAAATAATAGGAAAACATGAAAATAATACCACGAATTTGGATTTGGCATTTGAATGTCCAAAATAAACATAAACACGATAAAAAAAATAAAGAAATTCAGGAAATACATGGTTGGATTTGATTTAGCCTTTGAAAAGAGGGATTCGACCCATTAAATGGGTGAATCTCATCTTTTATTTGGCATAAACATAAAAAATAATAATTTAAATGATTTCAATGGATTAAAATCATGGAAATGCCCTTAAACAACGTTAGATTGCTTTCTTGAATCGATTTTACGGTTCTTGAACGAAAGCTAAGCTTGAATCCAATACACAAGGGGCGATAATGGTGAGATGCATGAAATAAACATAAAAAAATCAATAAAACTAATGAAATAAAGTTAAAGAAATTTACCTTGGGGGCTGCAACTTCAATAGAGGAAGGAGAGGGTGCTGGGAGGAGAGAGAAGCAACAAGAAAATGAGAGAGAAAAGCCTAGGGGTCGACCCCCCTTTTGGCTTCTTTAAATAGGTTTTCAAAAGGCTATTTTAGGAATGAAAAAAAAGTTTCCCAATTTGGTTTGGATAAGTCACGTGGGGGCGATTTTTTTTTGAAAACTCCTAACCTAACCCTAACTCTACCTAATCTATCTAAGTCCTAATTAAACCCTAAAACCTATCCAAATGTGGCGCCAACCCCTCTGGGCCCACATTTGTTTTTTAAAGGCTTAAATTTAAAAGTTAAAAATATGTTTTGAAAATATTAAAGTAAAATGAAGTTTTAAAATCAATTTGGGCTTTTTCAAACTCCTAACCTAATTAGGACATGGACTCACCCTAACTCTTTCAAATGTGGCACCACTTGTTTTTTTTTTTCAAAAACCCTAATTTTTAAAACTTTAAAATCAAGGTTAAAATTTAAAGTAAAAATATAACTTTTAAAATCAAGTTTGAACTCTTCTAGACTCCTAACCTAAGTAGGACACTGGCTAACCCTAAGCTAACCCCAACTTCTTTAAATGTGGCGCCACCAAGAGTGGGCCCCACTTGAATTTTCAAAAATGATTTTAAAACTTGAAAATATAGGTTTTCAAAAGAGGTTTAGAATTAAAATGAAAATTGAAAGTTTTTAAACCAATACGGAGTTCTGACTCGATCATAACTCTTTCAGATGTGGCACCAACTGAGTGAGCCCCAAACTCGGGTTTTGAAAGAGTTGAAATAAAGACTGAAAATGGTTTTTAAAATAGAGTTAAAATCACCGAATGAAAATCAGAGGTTTTGAAAATAGAGTCCTAATTGAACTGAAACTCTAGGCTAGAGTCCTAAACCAATTAAAACTCTGAGATTTAAGTTTTGGAAAGCCAAATGAAGAAGTTTTTAAAAGATTTTATCAAACTGGAAGTCAGAAAATACAGTCAAGGTTAAAGTCCTAACTCAACCAAAACTCTGAAATAGAGTCCTGAATCAACTGGAACTCTGAAAAATGGACTAATTTTTGAAAAACAAGTGGAGAAAATGGAAATGAAGGTAGAAACAATAATCAGGATAGAGACCTAACCGGATTAGGACTCTGAGACAGAGTCCTGATCGGACTGAAACTCTAGATTTTTGGTATTTTTGTAAAGAAGATGAAAATGTTTTAAAAAATAATTGAAGAATAGAGATAAAAGATGAAATCAGGATAGAGTGCTGATCCGACTAGGACTCTGGGGAAGAGTCCTAATTCGACTAGAACTCTGAGAATTTTTGGTTTTCTGGAAAGCAAATGATGAGATTTTAAAAAGGACTTTTGAAAACAAGTAGAAATGAAATAAGAAAATGAAATCAGGATAGAGTCCTGATTCGATTAGGACTCTAGAATAGAGTCCTGAAATTTTGAAACTCTTTATTTTTAGGGTTTTTTGAAAGAAAACAAGAGGATTTTGAAAGGTCTGTTCTTAAATTGGTGAAGATGAGCAAAATACGAGACCAGAGTCCGAGTCCTGATCAACTGAGACTCTATGATAGAGTCTCAGGATTTTGAAACTCTGTGATAAAATTGTGACAATTTTGAAATTTGGTTTTTGAAAATATAAATGAAGAGATTTTTGAAAGATTCTCTCAAAATTGAAGTCAGGGTCAGAGTCCTGATCCAACTGAGACTCTATGATAGAGTCCTGATTCAACTAAAACTCTGAGTTTTTGACTTTCGAAAGATTTTACAAGGTTTCCTAAAGAAATAAGTGAAAACAATAACGAAAGATAGAGTCCTAATCCGACCGAAACTCTGAAGTAGAGTCCCAGTACAACTAAAACTTTGAAATTTTGGGCTAAAACGAAAGATTTTTGAAAGGTTTTCTCAAAAAGAGATAAAAATAGAAGTAAAAGGTAGAGTCTTGATCCGACTGAAACTCTGAAAAAGAGTTCTAATCCGACTGAGACTCTGAGATTTTGGCCAAAATGAAAGGAATGGATAAAGGAGTAGGACTACTTCTGTTTAAAATCAAACATGGAATTTTGAAAAGGTTCAAAAAGGGTAGAAAGATCGAGTCCTAATCCGACTAGGACTCTAAAATTTTGAGAAATCCAAATGAAAGAAGTGATCTGGAAGTGACACCACTTAGATGGATCTTATCCGAGAATTAAGATCAGTTAAAATTGGGTTTAAAATGAATCCAGATCATTTTCTAAGGAAAATATTTTGAAATATAAAATCCTAGGGGTTGGCAAATGGCAAAATGTCGGTTTAAAACCCAGGTATTTGAAATTGATTTTGAAAGAAAAGTTTTAAAATCGAATCTGGATTTAAAGATTTTGAAAAACAGGAGTACTGGATCTCGAAAATGAGATGCAATGCCATGAAATAATATGAGATGATATGCCAAATGCA
Organism: Nuphar pumila; assembly: GCF_984573655.1. Taxonomy (NCBI): domain Eukaryota; kingdom Viridiplantae; phylum Streptophyta; class Magnoliopsida; order Nymphaeales; family Nymphaeaceae; genus Nuphar; species Nuphar pumila. Next base: position 42,363,015 of record NC_143258.1, read on the forward strand.
TGCAGTGATATGCAACAACACATAAAATGTAAACCCTATATGAGGGACTTGGAATCCTGAACCCTTGGCAGATACAAAGGATTGGAAATTCTCATCTGAGGATGAGAACTGATAATCGAGATTAAGCCAAAATGAGGATCGAATCTTGATTGTGAGATAAAGTATTGAAATTTGTTGTAAATTTTTGGGGCCATGAACAACCCTGGCTCAGATGTCGACCAGCTGGTTTCCTGAAGGCTGCAGAGAGTGGGTCCCAGTGGTGAGAGGCAGGTGTTTGTGAATGAGAGTAAAAATTTGGGGTGTTTACAGAAGCTTTGTGTAACTTGTGCACAAGCTGTGAAAAACAAGGATCAGTAAATCCAGGGGCCTGACTCATATAAACGTTTTCTAAAAAGTATTCATACAAAATGTATTATGCACACAAATTTGGTAGATAGGCTATCTTTAACTAATAGCAATAATAAAAACTATACAAATTGTTGGAGGTATAATAACATGACTAAATGTCTTGAAACTGTCAATACCCTCTTCTCGAGTATCACCTTTTGCAATAAGCCTAGCTTTGTATTGTTCTAAATTTCCATCTGCTTGTCTTTTAATTTTGAATATCCATTTACATCTAACAACATTATGTGAGAATGAAGGGGGAACAAGTGATCATGTTTCATTTTTAATCAAGGTATTAAATTCCTCTTGCATAGCTTGTCTTCATCGAGCATCGTTTCGAGCCAGAGTAAAGCTGGTGGGTTCAGGTTTATGGTAAAGTTCTATAAGGCAATGGGAATAGGATAACAGGTGGTAGATAGTCCTTAGATTTAAGTGACTCGGTTTGAGATGTTGTAACCATGTGTTGGATTCAAGTGACATTTGTAGCATGGCTTTAAGGAGAGTGAGAGGGTGAGTTATGCTCTATATGAAACGAGATTGAGGTCATAAGAGATGCTAAAAAGGATGAGGTTGAGTTAGCCTGAAGTAGGTGAAGATGTAGACGACTAGGGCAAGTTATGATCACCTGGATGGTCATGGTTGGTTTGGTGGTTTAGGAAATGAAGAGGAAGCACAAGAGGATAATTAGGGGTGGTAGAGGAGCTGGTTGGTTGTTGAGATTTATAAATATGCTCACACTTAAAAGGAAAATCATTCTAATCAAATGCCACATCTCGACTCATAATAATTTTTCAACTTTTGGTTATTAAGACTACTATTGTAAGTGTCGTATCATATTGTACGATACATATCGTTACTTTTAGGTCTCGCTTGATTCATTCCCATGTAAAGGAATGACTTTACATGAAAATGGGCATAAATTTCTAAAAAATCCTGCTAGCTAAACCCATGTGAAAGCTTTCATGGTGGGGAGGTATGAATGAATTTACATATAAAAAGTGGTAGGTGGTAGAAAAAAATAGGGCCCACTTGTGCCAGCATGAAACATTTCCACCATGATGATTTGATGTTTGTTTCATTCATGGTTGGAAAGCATTACATCAGGGTTGCTAGCTCAACATTTTCCCATGTAAATTTCATGAAACAAACGACGCCCTTAGGGCTTGTGTTTCCCATGTAAAAGAAATACTTTACATGCGACTGGGCACAAATTTATAAAAGATCTTGCCAGCTCAGCCTTTCCATGTGAAAGCTTTCATAGTGGGGGAAGGTATGAAAGGGTTCATGACACTTTCCCACCATGATAATTTGATGTTTGTTTAATTTATGGTGGGAAAGGATTACCTCAGAATTGCTAGCTCAATACTTTCCCATGAAAGTTGCATGAAACAAATGAGGCTTTAGGAAAGTCGATGCAGTACACACTCATACTACAATGTGAGTGTGTATCATATCTGTATCGGGTGTATCGTACAATACACCTAGAGCTGTGAAACAAGACGAGTAGCTCGCCGTTCGGCTCGACTCAGAAATTGAGTTCGGCAAGCTGAGCTATGAGCCAACTCGTTTAGGTAAATGAGCTGAGCACGAACGTGGCAAGCTTGATTCGGCTTGTATGGGCTGGTTTTACATATTATATACCTATATATTATATATTATATATAATATACATATATGTGTTTTATACATTTATTATATACATTATATGAATTATATATATTATATATTATCAAGCTTAAAAAACACTTTAAAATAAATTTTTAAAGAAAAGGAGCTGAGCATGTGATCAGCTTGCCAAGCTCGGCTCGTAACGTGTTCAAGCTCGTGACAAGTTCAGGAGCCAAGCTCGAGCTGGTGTCCTTAACAAGCCGAGACCGAAAAGCCCAAGCTCGGCTCGTTCAGCTCATTTACCAACCCTAGATACATGTCCTGCATCATATGATATGGTACGATATAGGGTGTATCATATGATACAGCCAAGGCGCACTTTTAAAGGGGACAAAACTTATTCTTTTGGCTTTGGTTTCTAAAGACCTCTCTAAGGCTGATTTTTCATTTGTATAGACGCCATTAGAGGGGAACCCACATACCCTAGGAGACTTGAGAACATTTTGAAGGCCGATAGATGAGATGTTCAAGAACTCAATGCATTAACTGAAGAGGACATTCAGTGGATGAATATGGAAGGAGCGCAACAGATAGATAATGAAGTGCCTACTTATATTGGGAGGATGTAATTGTAGAGGATGAACAAGGAGAAAAGAAAAAGATGATGATTGAAATCATATACATTTGCTTTTATTTGTGTTTTGGAAAACTTGGTTATGTAAAACTTAAGTATTCACAACCAATTTGTTATTTTGTTTTTATGTATGTATTAAGAATCTATGAGTCTTGTGGCATGTTAGCTTATTATCTTTATTATTTGATGTTTGATGCAGTGTTTTAAAACTCGCCGAGTCAACTTGTTGACTCGGCTGACTCGGCCCTCCAGTGACCCGGCAAGGCAAACTCGGTTTGCCAAAACTCAGGCTTGACTCGGCTTGACTCGTCTTGACTCGGGCGAGTTCTGGGATGTTTGAAATTTGTTTTTTGCGTTTCAAATTACAGTTTCGAAATATATAAGTACATATATTTTAACAAGGGTTACCCCCAGATTTTGTATAAAAAAGAAAATAAAAATCATTTAAAGATAAAAAATCATTTAAAGATAAAAAATCATTTAAATCCATAGAATAAAATCGCCATGTTGTTCGAACTACTGTTCACCCTGTGCTATCAACTTATTCTAGCAAAATATTTTAAAGAAATGATTCTCACTATATATGGAGGGTCAAATGTGCCTATGGGAAGTCACATTTAGGTTTCATCATCCATTTGTTATGTGAACAAGCATTGTACAGATTCAAATATTAGTAGTCTTTTTATAGTTGTGCCATTAATATATTTCCTGCATAGTTTGTATACATGAGAAAATTGCTTATTTATGTTGATATTGGGCATTCTCTAAACTTTCAATATGCACATTTGTTAGAGAGGGAATTAAAACTTTTAAAACAAGCTAGCATATATGATTGGCCATTTTAGGAACCTTAGGTAGTAGCAGACTGAACTCATGGTGACCACATCCTCTAATTCAAGTCATGAATTAGTCAAAGTGCTTGTATAGATATCAAATTCAATTATTCAAGCAAACCTCTATAGCTCTTTGCAGTTGTTTTTATATTCTTACAGACATTTGGAGACTATGTTTACTCAAAAACATGGTTTCAGACAAATTATATATTGTTTTTCTTTTAAAATCAAAAGTTACAAAACCTGGTCCGAGTCACCGAGTTGACCCGCCGAGTCACGAGTCAATAAAGAACGAGTCGAGTTCCGAGTCACGGGTTTTAAAACCTTGGTTTGATGATGTCTTATGAAACTCAAAGAGACATTAATTTTTGATATGATATGTGATTCTATGGTTGTATCTTGTGCAATTCATTATTGTGTCGTGTGTTATGATTCTATAAATTTATCTTATTTTCTGTTTTTTATAATTTTTATTAAAAAAACATTATTTTTTATGATGCGGTATGCTACGTATCTTATTTTGGGCCCGGCTAATATGGGTTACAATGCGCTTTTTACCAAAGTTACCGGAAGCTTTATAGATAGGTAGGAAGCGCGCTTCACCAAAACTCGCTTCGAAAGCGCGAAACTCCTTGCTTCCGAAACTTGATAGGAATCTCGATTATCCCACACTTCTCCTATGCTTCCCACACGTTTCTTCCCTGCATCTCTACATGATTCCTATATGTTTCTCTCATGCTTGTTTTTATGTTTTTCTTGTGCTGCCTTTCACTTGTTTTAAATGGCATTTAGCCATGAATTTGGCCTAGGTCAAAATAGACCTCAACTATGTAAGCTGAGTACTTTTTTTTTTTCGGTCTGCAGTGGTGCGTATTCCCACCATATCCAAACTGTATCCAGAGCTGTATCCAAACCGTATCTGTTCGGTATATGTTCTTCAGCAAAAATGTTGTATCCCTGTGACTTGGGCCCTTACAGTATCTCACTCTTACATGGCTAGACTTACCTTTTGCTGTGAATAAGGTCTGTTAGTACATGCACCAACCATCACCCAATAGACAACAGTGAAATGCATCAGTTTGCATTCAATAAAATGAAGCAATCAAATGAAGCTTTTATAGCAGCATGTGTGGGGAAAAGGACTAGTCTTTGGCAATGACATCAGAGAATGGGCTCATTGCCTTGATCATGGATCTCATTCAAACACCCTTAGGTTCTAGCCATGTCTGTCCATGTTTTGAGCGTTTGTTTAGATGATTGGAGCAGTGGCATGCATGGTGACTTCATCGACACTATTCTGAGAAAATCTCTATCATAGGTTTGATATGCATTAATTCTTGCTCTCGTCTCCATCTCGAAATTGGAATCTGTTAAAATGTTGTTTCCAGTATGGTGTTTGATGCTTTGGAGGCATGCCTTACAGAAACCAACAGAGTGTGTTGAATTCTAAAATTTTATCTCTGTGATGTATGGGGCTGAGCATTTGTCCCAATATTTTCTCTTAAATTATTGAGAAATAACTGATTTTGTGCACATCTAATTTTTATCTCTTTTTGTCCTTTATAATTTTAGTGTTTATTCTCTATATTTACAATTTTATTTGCAGGAAGTGTGATTAGGGATGGCATGAGCATGTCACTAGCAAACTTACCTCCTTCATTGATGCCACCTCCAGAGGGAGGGTATCCACCCCCACCTTTCATAGATTGGGGATGAGTTGTACAGATATATTTTTTTTGTCCATAGCTGTATAAATCCTTTTTGCATGCTTTCACAGCCAAGTCTTTGTGATGGGAGGGGTGGTCGACTTTGTGTTTGTAGTGTCAATCTGATCTCAAGGTCACATGCTTCAAGTTGTGTTGAGCTGAAAATTCTGCTGCAGCTTGGGCCTATTCCTGTCTATGCTAAGTTGCAGATTAGTTTACTCATGTTCATCATTATATCTTGGACTTTAGCTCCTTTTTTCATTTTCACTGGGATGACTATTCGCTCTTCACTTTTCTAATGTGTGAACTTGACATAGTCTTTTAAGTGTTGGAAAGTTCAGAGATAAATCTTTATTTGATCTTTTTGATCTTCATGTGGGTACCCTTTTTCTTTTCCTGATGAGCTCCATGTGATCATATGGCAGCAATGGTCCTTAGAAAACATATAATATCTTACAAATCGATATACGATAATTCAACATAATATATTACAAATCGGTATACGGTAATTCAACATAATATCTTACAAATCGATATATGATAATTCAACAAAATATATTATAAATCGATAGTAATAAACAAAACAATATCTCACAAATCAACAATAGAAAATACATAATATCTTACAAATCGATATACAACAATTCAACATAATATATTATAAATCGATATTAACAAACAAAACAATATCTCACAAATCGACACTAGAAAATACATAATATCTTACAAATTGATATACGACAATTCAACATAATATATTACAAATCAATTTTAACAAACAAAATAATATCTCACAAATTGACACTAGAAAACACATAATATCTTACAAATTGATATACAATAATTCAACATAATATATTATAAATTGATATCAATAAACAAAATAATATCTCACAAATCGACACTAGAAAACACATAATATCTTACAAATCGATATACGACAATTCAGCATAATATATAACAAATCGATATTAACAAACAAAAAATATCTCACAAATCGATATGCATGTTACTACAACCGTGATTTGGTTACATTGCATATACTGCGTGAATAAACGATATCGGATCGGGTAGAGGCTCTTGCTCGCATCTGTAACCAAGCATTCTTGTCAGGAGATCCCACCGCCTTATAAATATCTTTAAGTTTACAACCATCAAAATGATAAAATCTACCTGCAATAATAAAACAACGTCTTAATGACACTCACGATGACATACATTCTTCAACAATAGCATGATGATATGGAAAGGTACTCACCACGCTTTAATGGCACTTGTTGGAATGTTTGTGTGTTATTGCTTTTTTCCATACTGCCTAACGAAAACGAAGAAGAAGAGAAGACTGTAAAAAGAGATCGCCGACAAATCCCCCTTTGACGCCCACCAATGATCGAACCAGTCGTTCGATTTATAGTTATCTCCACGAGGTAGGAACGAACCTAAAAATGTTTTCTATCTAAGACAAGGCATAAACGAGAAGACGACCATGTGTTGTAGCACAAGCTAAAAACAAAGGCGGAATGTGCAAATCTATATACGGGGAGCAAGAGGACATTTTCGTCCAACACATATCTATCTTATGGGGAGGACATTTCTGTCAAAAGTATATCTACCTTTTTTATATGTTATTTTATTATAAAGTCATCGTGGACAACATTGACATATGAAATATTGCGGGTCCCAAGATATTCATCTGTACACACCCGAACACCCAGGGAGAACACACAACACCCTCTCCTAAAGTGATGTTTGAAAATATAGGCAATCGATGCAAGAAAATATATGATATAACTTTGATGGTTGTGGGCTCCCTTTGGAGGCACTCTTCAATGGCCACCTCCACCAGCAACATTAAGTACTCTTGTTCTTAACTCTGCCCATATTGCTTGAAGCTCTAAAGTTGAATTGTGCTCCTCTAAATATGTCTTTTAAGCAATTGGGGAAATGGTCTCACTATCAGCAATCTTGTTATAGTTATAGGATGGAAGTTTCAAAGGCTAACTAACACGTCATAGTCATTTTGAGATGGGAGCTATAAGGTCTTGTAACTGTGAGGAATGAAATGCTAGATCAAGCAATTAAAATAACAGCTAAATACACTCTATAACTAGAGATGTCTTATAGTATTGAGATTTAAAAATAAGGAATTTGTTTGTGATTAAGGCCCCAACCCGAGTATTATATATATAAATATAAAAAATTATGCAGGTCCGGGTTTGGGATTCTACTTTTGTGACACGAACCCAAACCTGAACCCGAATCCGGTTATTAGTTATATGGGTGGGTTGGGGTCAACACTGACCTGACCCATCGACAGCCCTAGCTAGACCTACATCTAAAAGAAGACATTCATTGGAAAGAGATCTCACAACCGTCCAATTTTTGGAAGGACAACACTGAATAAAAAACTAGCACACAGGACCCACCTCACATTTGTGGTAGAAAAGATGTTGTGGATGCTCCCCTTCATGTTTCTTACCAAGAATTCCATTGCGTTTTGAGTGATACCCTAGGGGTTGCCACAGCTTTATAAGACAAAGTGCTAACGTTGCAAAAGATCGTACCGTGGCCCATCCATGCATCTTAGACTCATGCGTGGTTTTAACGGTGGAGATCTTGGGGATGGGCCCATGTTATAAAAAAAATGCTCTCCTTTTTCAAGGCATTTTTTTTATATTAAATGAAGTTAAATTAACAAAAAAGATTGGTCATGGTTAACTACTTTTTTGGACAGCAAAAGAAAAAAACCTCATCCTCACCAGGTTATAAGCTGAGACAATGGTTGATGATGTTGGCCATGATGGTGATGATGAATTTGTATTTTCTTTGGTGCACGGGTTCCACTAAAATGTCGTTGCATGATTAGTGAGTAGCCCCCACCATTATTGTTTATATCCTAAGCTTGTTCATTGATAAGACCATGGAAGCTTCTCCCTGAGTGGGGAAGCACGCTTACGAGGAAGGACACTAGCGAAGTGGGAAGCGCCATTGGGAAACTTGGTTCACATTTGTGGGAAGTACACTTCTCAGTTGTTTCTCTCACAACCCCTTTCATTTCTCTTAGTTTTCTTTTGTTTTTTTATACTATTAATTATTTAATTTTATTTTTCTCTTAATTCATAAATTTTCAATTGACTAGATCAACCTTATCGTTTTGCATTAGCATACAACTCAATATTGTTTCAGAGGCATCTATATACACCACAAAACCACCTCGACTAGACGGCAAAACGGAAAAGCCAAGACAAGAGCTGAGCTTTGTCTTCAAAATATGAAAACTCTCTTCGCATTTGCCTATCCATTTGAACTTAATTTCTTTGTGCAAAATCTTCGTCATAGGTAAGATAATTTTAAAAAAGTCTTCAATGAATCACTGATAATATTTTGCAAACTCCTGATGTCGATGACATTCTTGGGTTGTTTTTAATCTAGTAAAACTTTTACTTTAGCTGGTTACACAGACACTCCATCCTTAGGTATCACGTGACTTAAAAACATGATTTCTTTGAGTCAAAATTTGTATTAAGGAGAATTTAACTGACAATTAATGCTTCCTAAAAACTCTTAATATGATTTACTAATTCTTTTTATGCTGTTCTGAATTTTCAGAGTAAATTAAAATATCATCAATTAATACGATCACAAACATATTCACATATTCATGAGATTCATAAAAACTGTTGGCCCATTAGTGAATGTGAAAGACACTACTACAAACTTATAATGCCTATACACGAGCTTCTTCCCTGCTTCTTACACACTTCCACAATTACTTCCAAAGTGAATCTCACTTCACTATTTAACTTCTTCTTCACGCGCACATAGCTTTTCATGTCCATTTTTTACTTTCTCTTAACTACGGATAAGATTCTCTCTCTCTCTCTCACACACAATGATAAGGAACTTGCCTAGGAAGGGCCCGTTGCAAGTTGGGGGTAATAATCCCAATGGGAATCAATTAGAGAAGCCATCCAGTCGAGTGATTGATATTATTGAAACACCTCCTAATTGATGAACTTGCATAGAATGATAATCAATAATACAATAACTAACCCATTTAGCATGTAACCCACTATCATAATCCTAAGATTCTTATGCATCACTATATAGTTATACCCATCTAGCAACTGATCAATGAAATGTGACCTACAAAGTGTTATGCTAGAATTTATGCATTGACCATTTCCTACAACCCACTAGGCCTCTTCCTCTACAATACGAGTATTAAACTTGCAGATTGGACTCGGGTCCAATCTAGGCATTACTGACTCTGAATTAATTGGATCTAGCATAACCAAATCCTGGTTTGGATTCAGAGTTAATTAGATGAGGATCAGCCAAAGGGAATCCGAAAACCGACTTGCCCAAAATCCAACATTTACATGTATTCGGGTTTAGATTTTACTTGGATTCATAGCTTTCTTAGATTCAGATGCAATACTTGATACTGAATCTGGATCTGATTATTAATGGGGCCCCATTTTGGCTACAGAATTCGACTAATGGATTCAGATTTGGTCAGATATCCCACCTGAATCCTGAGCGTTTACATCCTAGCTACACTCAATTCTAAGATGCAGAGTACTCAGAAGATTGATCCGAGCGCTCCAAAATTTTGAAACCACCAAAAGAGAAGTTAATGTTCATTATCTTCTCAATTCTCCACCAATGGGTGGTTGGTAGGAGCGGTCAGTGCATTCTCCTTGTGGTGGGACGTTGCAGGTTCAAAACCCAATGGTAGGCTTATGAATAATAACTGGTGGGGTCAGACTAACTTCAGATTGCCTTTCAACAAAAAAAAAAAAAACTTCACAATTCCCCAATATCCTCCTTTCATTTCATTGTCCATGTACAATGCTATGTTTGAGTTTGAGAAGCAGGTAAGCATGCAAGTTGAGTTTCTTGTAGAAGGTTGGAAGCTGTGGCATCACTCTAGCACATTTTTTAAGGTTTATCTAACAATCTATTGAAAACTTCTTTTTTGTGTTAACCAAAACAAGAAATACCATGTTCTAAACTAGCTCTACATTTTCTTGATTTGTTCTATCTTGTAACTAAGAAGCAACTTCTGCATATATACATCTTCATCAATCAACTAACCAATTGATTTTTTTTTTGGTCATTTGGTCCTTCATCCTTCCAAACTTACCATCAGATCAAATAATTAATTTTGGTTATTTAGTCTCTCTCTCTTTACATACAGAGAAGTAAATATATTAGGCCCCATTTCTCATTCTGCCCAATAGGTTTTAAGTGTTTTATGATAGATCTGAAACCATAGATGTGTTTAGCATGATCGATTTAGTGGGAATCAACTCTTGAATCATGAGCTACAAAAAACTGGTACTTTCGTATCCATTGATTTTGGATCACCGAAAAAACCTGTATACAGGTCAGATTCAGGCGATCCAAAATCTGGTTCTCACTAAACAAAACCTATAGATCACATGTAAGTGTTAGTCATGACAAAAAATACTTAAAACTATGATTTTTGAAGGGGACTAACGAGACCTAACAAAAAATGGGGCCTAAGGAACAAATTACTCATATCGAATCCCTCTGCCACATGGGGCAGTTGTTGTTCTGGTAAGGGGGCTGCCTAACCCCAGCTTGCCTTTAAAAAAAAGGTACCACAAATGCTTGGACATTCAGTTGTTCAAAATAGCCTTCTTGGTGTTCTAAAGTCATTTTCCAAAAGTTTTTCTTGGATAAGTATCAAACACCCACAATTTGTGAACCATGTTTGAGAGGAAGGCAGATCAGGTGCAATCAATATGCACATTTTAGTGTGCCACTGCACCTGATTTGCCCTTCATTTTCTGTTGGGCTCCACAGCTGACAGGCTATATACCCCAGAGATGGAGAGCGGTCAGGTAGCAGCACACTTAAAGTATGCAATGTGATTGCACCTGATCAGACCTCATTTGAGAGGAGCCATCAACAAATCAGGTGCCATCAAAACACTCACCTGCGTTTTGGGGGTGCCAATAGGTCAGGTATGCCCGGTCCCAGCCCATACCAGATCCAGTAGGGTCATATTTTGGTAACGTCCAATTTTAGCTGGATATGATCGATTTGTGAAGTTTCAGATCAGATCCAGGTCGGATCCTGATTAAGCTCCTTATTTTTTAATGCCAAATGTATAAAAAATGTTAGTCTGTTCTGCAACTGAAATATGTGACCTTTATAGGACGCTGGTATGGTTTTACCTTTGGTATAAAGTCCTGTTGGAACTAGGCCTGGCCTGGTGCATGCCAACACCTCAGAGTCGGATGTGGGTCTGGACCCACCTGAGTTCAGTAAAACTCCAACACTTTGACATTCTTTACTGCGGTCTCTCTAGGGCAGAGCTTGTCAAAACCAAATCAGGGTGTCTGCAGAGGGCTGCACATGCAGTGTGTGCAGTCATTCCTTGTGCATTGTGACTTGTATCCACCTTGACATACCTACAGGGTACTCGCTCATGGAATGAAGGTGAGAGCTCAGACAATGTTTAGCCAATTCAGTTGCAGATCCATTTCTAGCAATGTTCTTGAATATAACCATTGTACCTACAATCTAGTTTAAATCTCACACCGCGAGTTGTTTTGACACAATCTAACCTCATAGGTGTGTTCCACATGCTCGATTTAGTAAAATTGTCTCTTGGATAGTCTTTTTGACAAAAAAATAAGTTTTTGTGAGTCAAGAAAAATTGATGCCTTCGTAGCCGTTGATTTTTGGATGGACAGAAAAACCTGTATACATGTTGGATTCTAGCAATTCAAAAGCCTGTTCCCAATAAACAAAACCTGTAGACCACATCTATGGTGTTAGATGTGGGAAAAAAGCCCAAAACAAGGGGGTTCTGCTTGCTAGGTTGTTTCCACCTACAAACGACTATAGCAAAGCCCCAAAGGGGTTTGGCATAGTAGGATGGGACCTAGGCCGCTAGGCAAGTGGTCTAGGTTCAAATCCCATGAGAGTCATCCCTTGCGCAAGCCGAAGTGCGATGACACTCTGGAGAAAAGGGATAAGCCCACAAAGTTTTATGTTGTCAGGACAATGTTCGTACATATGATAGGAAAAGCTACCGTGATTAGGTCTATGATTCTGGAGGTGGTTTCTTCATATAAATATTAAAAAAAAGTAATTGTAGCAAATCTTAGCACACACACGTGTGTGTGTGTATGATGCAGTGCTCATCGGAGGAGGAGAGAAGACAGATGCCCATCGTGACTCGGTGTGGCTCAAACTTTTTATTATTTTCAACAAATTTCAATAATCAAGGGAAAACAACCAATAGCAAGGAATAAAATGGAAACATAGTGCAAATAACAAAAAATAAGCAAAGATAAAGAAGGTCGACTGAAACTTCAATCTTCTGTGTCACGAAACCCTAGGAGAGGGTCTTTTAAAGACTCTTGTTGGACCTGGGTCGCGGGTCCAGCCTTGGACCCGAATCGTGATCCGGGTCAGCTTCAATCTGCTACTGGCTCTATGATGTTCGAACCGCACCACGCCTGGAGTAGGTGCGCAGGGGCACGTCCCTGCGTCGCGACTCCGTTCCTGCTATGGGGTCGGACACGTGGGTCCGGCCTTCTGCCCTTTGTGGTGGATCGAGTGGCACGATGGGTCCAATCGGGTCATGTCCTGCATCATTCTCCCCTGGTTGGGAAGAAGTTGGCTCTGACGACTTGTTGTTTCCACAGTAAGCATATAGATCAGTCACGTTGAAAATAGGAGAAATATGCCAATCGTCGGGCAGCTCAAGGAGGTAGGCATTCAAACCCAATCGTCGAAGGATCTTAAAAGGACCATACTTCTTAGGACTCAATTTGCTATAGGTGCCAACTGGAAAGCGCTCGGGACACAAGTAAACCCAGACGAGTTGACTGACTTGAAACTGGATATCATGACGACTCTGATCTACGAAAGCTTTGTAGGCCTCATAGCTTTCAACAAGTTTGGCGCAAACCTGTCTGTGGATGTCACACATATATTCGACGACATCAAATGCGTCTGGAGCTGGAGCTGGGAGATCGGACACAGGGGCTAGGTCAACGACATGGGTGGGTGACCGACCATACACCACTTGGAACGGGGATTTACCTGTAGAACGGTTAATGAAATTGTTATATGCGAACTCAGCTTGAGGCAATACGAGGTCCCAAGTTTTGACGTTCTCCCCCACTAGACTCCGTAACATGTTTCCTAAGGTGCGATTGACAACTTCGGTTTGGCCATCTGTTTGGGGGTGATATGCACTACTGAACTAAAGCTTGGTCTTCAATAACGCCCATAACGATTTCCAAAAATGGCTCATAAAATGCGTGTCGCGATCAAAGGTAAGGGTGCGGGGTAAGCCATAGAAACGAGCGACATCCTTGAAGTAATAGGAAGCTACTAATGAGGCGTCAGTGGTTCGCTTACACGGGACAAAAATAGTCATTTTGGAGAACCGATCAACAACGACTAGAATTGAATCAAAACGACGTGGAGTTCTGGGAAGACCTACGATAAAGTTCATGGATACGTGCTCCCACAGTCGCTCAGGGATGGGTAACGGAGTATACAGACCACTATTCTGACGATGACTCTTAGACACTTGACACACATGACACCCTTGAATGAACTTGACCACGTCTCCGCGCATTTTGTGCCAAAAGTATCGTTCATCTAATAAAGCGAACATCTTATCATGTCCAAAATGTCCAGCTAACCCTCCCTCATGTAACTCGAAAATCAATTGAAGCCTAAGGGAAAAGTCAGGCACACATAACTTGTTCCCACGAAAGAGGTAACCATTATGAATACTAAAACGGTGGTCGACGGGGTGATCTGAAGAGATGCACCCTTCCCAGACATGTTGGAAGTTAGGATCCGTCGGGTACAACTCCTTGCACTGCTCGAACCCAATAACCCGCACTGACATAGTCATCAGAAGGTTGTTTTTTCTACTAAGGGCGTCAACCACCTTGTTCAGAGTACCCGATTGTTGACGAATCGTGAAAGTATACTCTTGCAAGAAGCTGACCCACTTGGCATGACGAACACTTAGCTTCTTCTGACTATTCAAGTACTTCAATGCCTCATGATCCGTATACAAGACAAACTCCTTATAAATGAGATAATGCCTCCAATAACGAAGGGCTTGTACAACGACATAGAACTCAACATCATAAGTGGAATACTGACACCTGGCCTGAGTCAACTTCTCACTAAAGAAAGCAACAGGGCGGCGGTTCTGACTGAAGACGACACCAATTCCCACTTTAGAGGCATCACACTCAACCTCAAAGACTGCACTGAAATCAGGGAGGGCTAAGATAGGGGCAATGGTCATTCTTTCTTTGATGACAGTAAAGGCTCTTCCAGCCGTGCACGTCCATTAAAAGCTAGTACCCTTTAGGCACTCCATAATGGGGGCCATGAGGGTGCTAAAATTTCTCACAAAACGTCGGTAGAAAGTGGCCAACCCGTGGAAACTACGGATCTCTCCTATAGTCTTTGGGGTAGGCCAATCGACAATCGCACGAACTTTTGTGGGATCTGCCTTGACTCCATCAGATGACACAATAAACCCTAAGAACACGACATTGGATGTCATAAACTCACACTTTTTCGCATTGGCATACATTTTTTTTCCTCAAAATTTCTAAGACTTGACGCAGATCACTCAAATGATCGGACAAAGATGAACTATAAACCAAAATATCATCAAAGTAGACAACCACAAACTTCCCGATACACGGACGCAAGACTTGGGTCATCATGTTCATGAAGGTACTTGGGGCATTAGATAACCCAAACGGCATAACTAACCACTCATACAACCCATCACGTGTCTTGAATGTCATTTTCCACTCATCCCTCTCCAGTATACGAATCTGGTGATACCCACTTTTTAAATCTATTTTAGAGAAAATGGAGGCACCAGATAACATATCAAACATATCGTCCAAACGGGGAATGTGAAAACGGTATTTGACCGTGATGCGATTGATCGCGCGACTATCCACACACATGCGCATGGTCCCATCTTTCTTAGGAGTGAGCAAGGAGGGCACTGCACAAGGACTAACACTCTCACGAATGAAACCCCTTTGCAGTAACTCCTGAACCTGTCTTAATAACTCGGCATGCTCGGAGGGGTTCATGCGATATGCGGGGAGGTTGGGTAGGCTCGATCCCGGCACAAAGTCAATGGCATGCTGAACTACTCTAGTCGAAGGTAATCCATCAGGTAGCTCATCCGGCATAACGTCGCGAAACTCCTCTATGAGAGGGGAAACATCCGTGAGAATGGACACAGACGAACTCATTAAGGGCTTTGCCACCAGGGCATAACAATAGCCATCTTCCTGACAATGATTCAGGAAAAGCCGATACGAGAGGCCAGCTAGCCTGGGGACTTGCTCAGGCTTATCCACGGTGGGAAACCCAGTCTCCTTGATAGGGAGAAGGACTATCTTATGCCATTAAAGATAAAAGAGTATGTGTTCTTGCGACCATCGTGAGTTGTCTGGCGATCAAACTGCCAGGGACGTCCCAAAAGGATGTGACACGCGTGCATAGGGGCTACATCACACCACACCTCATCATGGTAGTGTTCTCCCATGGAAAATCGAACTAGACATTACTGAGTGATGGGGACCTTGTTTCCTTTCTTGAACCAAGCCATCTTATAGGGTTGGGACAATTTCTCGGTGTTGAGTTTCAAGGTAGATACTACACTCTCAGACATCATGTTCTCGCATGCCCCGGTATCAATGATAACATCACATGCGTGACCCTCACAGTTGCACCAGGTCCTAAAAATGTTATTCCTCAGCCATTTCGATGGAGCCGATTCTCAGGGTGTGGTCAACACATTGAAAGATGGACAACAAACTTTCGACGTTACCGTCTAACTCTATAACTTTCCTCTCATCCTTGTCCTCAACTAATGACTTGCTCTCACTCTCAGATGCTGACTCTACAATACCCTCAACAAGATGGGTGTTCTTGCTCACAGTGGGACACTTAGACGCGACATGCCCTAACTCCTGACACCTAAAACAACGAAGGGTCGAGTCACTAGGTTTGGCTTTGGATCGGGTATGGAAAGTGGGTCCTGACTGGTCAGGCTTGCTAAAGTCTGCTCTAGGCTTTGAGTCACTAGGGGAGCTTGCTCCCCTGGTTGGGAAACCCAACTTACGTCGACTAGTGGGTTCACTACGGAAGGTCCTATAGTCTTGCCTCCTTTTCAGCTTTTCCTCGACATTCATGGCGTAACTGCTGGCCTGATCTAATGTCTCAACTGTGACACATCTAAAATCATCAGAAATGGCAGAGCGGAGACCCGAAATGTACCTCGTGACCTGCTGGCGGGCGGTTTCCTCGATATGCACACGTAGGGAAAGACGATGGAACTCTGCAATGTACTCTGCCACAGTTCGGGTGCCTTGACGCAGGGTCAGGTACTCCTTGTAGGCTCTCTTAGCGTGATCTGAAGGTACGAATTTTGACTGCATCAATCTTTTCATCTCCTCCCATGACTGTACGCACTCTAACCCCTGCCGCTCTCTTGATCGCTGCAGCTCCACCCACCATGTCTGTGCTAGGCCCCTCAGTCGAGTAGACGCTAGAGAGACACGACAGTGTTCAGCGATGGTGTGGTAGTCGAAGAAGAACTGCACGACATAAGACCAGTCGAAGAACTGCTCCGCGTCGAATCGCCCCGCAAACTCTGGAAGATCCAGCTTCACTCCGTAGGTGGAGGAGTGTTCTGGTGCTCTCTGTTGTCGAGACTCTACCATTTCTGTAGGATACTCGCTCCAGAAAGCGTCGTCGTCCCATACTGCTTCATCGCTCGTTGTGCGGTACTTCTCGCCTGGACGCTGGTGCTGACGAACTCCTCTGATGGGTGGTTGGCGCTCACGTCGCGCCGCTCCCTGTTGATTCTGCCTCGGTCTGGCTTGCCCGTGGGTGGGAGCCATCTGCGGCTGGCGTTGGAGTGCCGAGATGACAGGAACTCCAAGGTAGGGTGGATGGTTCGGGTGGGTCTCAGGTTCCTGGCGGGTAGGGATGGTATAATATGAGTGTGGGTTAGGATTCTGGTGTTGGGTCGGATGTTGTATTGGGTTCTGGGTCAAGGTTGGGTTTGGGTACAAGGCTTGGTTGGTATATTGATGGGTTGATTCGCCCGATGGAATGTGAATCGAGCCTATTCCTAAACTACTCGTTGGACCCAGATGTGGATAGGTTGGATCGAGGGTCGAGTTGTGGGGATAAGAGGCTTGGTTTGAACTCGATTCACGATCCATAAGATTATGGGTCTGGTTTTGACCAAGTTCAAATCCAAACTGGAGCTCCGTCCGGGTCCGATATGGGTTTGGGTCGACATGGGGTCTATTTTGAGGATCAAAATTAATAGGTTGGGTCTGGTTCGGGGCATCCCGCGAACCGGACCCAACTAGGTAGGTCGGGTAAAGGGGTTCTAGACCCAGACCCGCTCCCTGAGACCTAATGGCTGGTCCCAGCGAAACAGGCATGTGCCCTGCTGTAGCGAAGCTGGACTGAACCCTCTTGGGTCTAGCCCAACCAAAAGGGGTTCGCCTATTCTTGCTCGTAGGGGTGCGATCACGGAGCCTCCTCGCGCGGGGTCTGGAGGGAAAGGTGAGTCCCTCTCGAGTCGGGCTGATGAACCTGGGTCTGCGGCATGGCCCAATGTGACACTGGGGCCCTACCGACCTAGCTCGATCTGCGGCGCAACCCGCGTGATGCCTTGCCACGAGCCAGGTCCTGCAGGTGGATCTAGTGCAATGCTGGGGCCCTGCAGGCTCGAGTCGACCTGCGGCGTAGTCGTAGGGTTCGCGGCCACGAGCCCAGACCTGCAAGTGGACCCAACGTACTGTTGGGGTCCTGCAAGCTAGACCCCACCTGCGATACCAACGCAGGTGCTCGCTGCATGGGGTGAGGTACCACTACAAGGGGGTTGCTGCTCGTCGGGGTCCCCTGGTGCTGTTGAAAAGTGCCCAGATCAGGGGTGGATACTGGAGCCGGTGGGAAGGCAGTGATACGACCTTGCTGGATTTGCGTCGGTTGATAGGGTTCTGCAACATTGGGACTCAAGCTTGCGTGCGCCATCAACAAGGTTTGAGCATGGTATTGCACACGGTTCTTTGTGCGATTCGAGGGCTTTCAAGCGGTCATCAAACTCATCCAGCCGCTTTGACAGGACGGCGATATCTCTACTCATGTGCAGCATATTCTCCTGGATTTTCGTCAACACGTCCATTATGCGCATCATTGGATCTTCACTGCCAGCCTCCTCACGCTCCTCGCCTCGTACTGGATCAGTCCCTGCTTCAAGAGTTATCTCGCTGATGAAGGTGGATGCCTGCTCTGATACCACTTTGATGTAGTGCTCATCGGAGGAGGAGAAAAGACAGATGCCCACCGTGACTCGGTGTGACTCAAACTTTTTATTATTTTCAACAAGTTTCAATAATCAGGGGAAAACAACCAATAGCAAGGAATAAAATGGAAACAGAGTGCAAATAACAAAGAATAAGCAAAGATAAAGAAGGTCGGCTGAAACTTCAATCTTCTGTGTCACGAAACCCTAGGAGGGGGTCTTTTAAAGACTCTTGCAGGACCCAGGTTGCGGGTCCAGCCTTGGACCGAATCGTGATCCGGGTCAGCTTAAATCTGTTGTTGGCTATGTGATGTTCGAACCACACCACGCCTGAAGTAGGTGCGTTGGGGCACGTCTCTGCGTCGCTGCTCCCTTCCTGCCATGTGGTCGGACACATGGGTCTGGTCTTCTGCCCTTTGTGGTGGATCGGGTGGCACGATGGGTCCTGTCCTGCATCAGTGTGTGTATATATATATATATATATATATATATATATATATATATATATATATATATATATATATATATATATATATATATAAGAATTGGTTCTTCCTTCCATCCATGTGGCGTGGAGAATGCTAATTGTTGATGTTCCAAGCCATGTTTTGCAAATTTGACCTTATAAATGTTTTGATAAAATGATTGTACTGTCCAGCAAAATAATGCATTTCTCAAAAAATCTTATAATTTTTTAAAATATACTGGTGTTTAAATTCACAAATTTTTTGTTATAAAAAGACCTTTTTACCCTTTTTTCCAGATATGCAGTTTTTTTTACACAAAAACACATTTTGAGGGGTGAATTTTTAGTATATTTTTACTCCCTGAAGAAACCGATATATATTTAGGTGGTGCTTTTGTGTCAATGTAACCAAGGTTGTTAAATGCGATGAGGCGAAGCGAGGCGTTGAGCCTGCGCTTCGCCTCTGAGGCGTACACCTCTCACAACTGGTATGGAAGTGAAGCGGTGGGAGGGGAGGCAGGGAGCGGCGGAGGAGCAGTTGGCCGGCACGTGGCGGTGGATCCACCGGCACTTGGGGTTAGCACAACCGACGAATCGGGCAGAGGAGGAAGACTTGGGGATGAAGGAGGGAGTTCTGGAGGTTGATGAGGGGCAATTTGCACATCACAGCACTCCTTAGTACCTTGAGCGTGCGCCTCGCCTCTGAGGCGTACGCTTCAGGTACTGAGGCGTATGCCTCTCACAACACTGAATGTAACACTATTGGTGCCCAAAATAGCAGGGAGGGTGTTACAATGGAAACAAAGTTTGTTTCCCTTGTAAATAGGGGTGAATCTAGGAAACTTTTGGGAAGCCAAGGCAGCTCTGATTGTCTGGCAAAAGCAGTTAGTTCACGTCACCTGTGTTGGGATGTTGCAAGTTCGAATCCCAATGGTATATGATTGTATAACTGGTAGGGTTTCGCCTAACCCTAGCTGTCTCCCTAAAACTTTTGGTCCGGCTGGAGGTTTCCACGTAGAATCTATCAAGGAACAACATGGGAGAAGTCTTTTGGATTTTATGGGTTACAGGACAGTTATGCATATGGACCTTTCACTAGATCTTCCTATAAATAGGAGAAGTGTGATAAAAATTACCTACTTGTTATTGGTCTCTCACCATTTTTGGGGTTTTAGGGTCCTGCTCACCTCTTGACATTGTGGCTTGGGCTCGCTGAAGGCGTCAATTGGTTGAGGAGAACACCGACCACCCATCTCCATCGAAGCTTCATTTAGATCGTCCATGGCTGCTTTCGGTAAATGACTTCCTGGTCTATTTAAGCCAACATTTACTTCCTCTGTTTGTTTATGCGACATCTTCCACTTGCTAACCACAAAAAAAAAAAACCTTTTTACCATGGAAATGGGGATTTTTCTATGAAACACAAATGCCCCCTTAAGGAATGACATGATCCAAACTGGGGTCCCTATTCACCCAAGCATGTATCACATCTCAAGGGTCCGACTAACGAAAAAATAAACATAAAAATGGAGTTTTCACTAGTGGGTTTGTCAACATGGTAACTCTCAAAATGTTATCCTGGACATGATTCTCGGATGGAGCGATTCTGGGAACTAATTTCTGTTACTCTTTTCCTTGATAATCCAAGGATATCGTAGGATTTAAATTAGCAGTTCAAAATTTAAATTTCATACTTATCTTTTGGTTGTTACCTTATTTGTGAATATATGTTGTACATAAATATACACACGCTGAATGAAAGAAGTATCACATTCTTTTTCTGTTCCTTATCAAGTCTCTTAACATGGTATCAGAGCCAGATCTCTGAAGCTGGTATTCTCCATTGAAGATCTACGGTTGCCTCAATCAGCTTCTTCTTCTTTCGACCATCGTCTGTGGATCAAAGGAGGGTACATATCGCCCTTGGCGCCCCTCAACACCGACCGTCGGATCCTTCAAATCTGACACAGAGCGTCGCCGTCCACCGGATCCCCTCCTCCAAATCTGGTTTTGCTATTTGGTTCATATTGCTTTTCCCTTTTCTGCTGCTGCTGCTACAGTGTCGCCTCCTCTGCATCTTGCGATATTGCTGGGAAGGAAAAGCACCACCAGAACTGTTTCTTGACTGAGAATCTCAAAGTGGGATAGGCACTTAGAGCATGGCGTCTGTAACTCAGGCCATTGGCACTGCAAACCCATCCTCTCTATTGGTCGTCATGTAAGCAGCAAAACAACAGTTTTTCTCGCTGCAGATTTGCTGACCATCGTGTGTTCAATGAGCAGCATATCAAACCTAACGTTGTTATCATCGTTGCTGTTGACCTGTCGTATCTCTGCTGCTGCACCATCTCTGTCCACTCTAGTGCTGAGCTGTGAGATCAAGCTACTCACAGGTGAAGAACTATTGCATATTCTGTTAGCCGGCTACTAAATTGCATCCAAAGAGGACCATGGCAGGCAAAAATATCGAGTCATACCTTCAATCTCAAAGCAAAGAAACTGAGAATGATAGCCCATACTACATCCATCATTCGGACAGCCCAGGTACCATGCTCGTTTCTCATTGTTTAACGGGGGATAACTACCCTACATGGCGAATTGCCATGATCATGGCATTAAACGCCAAAAACAAAATGGGATTTGTCGATGGATCAATCCCAAAATCAGATTCGCCAGCCCATTTAGTCACAGCCTGGAATCGGTGCAACAACCTCGTTCAATCTTGGATTTTAAACGCCATACATAAAGATCTTGTTACAACTGTCATCTATGCTTAATCTACGGCTGAAGTATGGGTCGAATTGAGTGAACGATTCACTCAAGCTGATGCACCACGAGTATACCAGATTCAACATCAAATTTTGAATTATAGACAAGGGCAACAGTCGATTGCCGTATATTACAACAAGATCAAAGCATTATGGGACGAACTTGCTTCTTACACATCCTTGCCCGTATGTGTTTGCGGTGCTATGAAGAAAGTGTATGAATTGCAACAACGTGATCAACTAATCCAATTCCTAATGGGGTTGAGTGAAAGTTATAATTAAGTTCGAAGCCAAATTCTATTGATGGAGCCATTACCTACTACGGCCAAAGCCTATTCTCTTCTTATACAGGAAGAAAGACATAAAGAACTGAGCGTGGTGACACCAGTAACGAAATCTATTGCTGCCAATATTTCTTTGCCAAACAGTTACAGAGAACATCAAGGACGAGGACGAGTGAAACCTCGAATGAAATGTGAACATTGTGGTAAATTGGGACACATAAAGGCCAAGTGTTATTTTTTGGTAGGGTTCCCAAGTAGGACGAATTTTTCTAATGCTCATTCAAGGCCTAAGGTGAATGCCACTACATCTGCAAACACAAACCAGAGCATAAGTGAGCCTAACACAAATCAAGTGAGTCCCGAACTACTCAAGCAAATTGTTGAACTCATGTCCAAGGCAAACCAAGGTAAAACCGAACCACTTGCGAACATATCAGGTATGAACCTAAACTTGTCTTGTTGTCTTGTTTCTTCAAACAAACTTTGGATTTTGGACACCGGAGCCACCGATCACATATGCAATAACTTGACAATGATAGAGTCACCAAAAAAATCCCTTCATCCATCCGTCGGTCTCCCTAATGGAACCCGTGCCAATGTCACCTACACAGGAACCGTAACTATCACTCCCACTCTCATCCTCAAAGATGTCCTATGTGTACCAGAATTCCAATTCAACCTTATTTCCATACCCAAGTTGTGTGATGACTCCAAATGTGAAGCAATATTTAATAATGTTTCTTGTACCTTGCAGGACCAACACTCGACGACTATGATTGGAACGGGTAAATTGCAAGGTGACCTATATATCCTTGAGCAAGCCGATCAAATCATCAATTCTTCCATCATTGATAAGTCCAATTTATGGCATTGTCGTCTCGGACACCCATCAAATTCTAGAACCACTTCTCTACTTGGTACTAATTTCATTGAACATTTTAAGCACATAGACAATTGTCATGCTTGCCATCTAGCTAAAGATTCTAGACTTCCTTTTCCCAACAGTGGAGTTTCTACCTCTAAAGTGTTTGATTTGATTCATTGTGACGTATGGGGAGGATATAAGACCGCATCCCTTAATGGTGCCCATTATTTCCTAACAATCGCTGACGATTTTTCAAGAGCCGTTTGGGTTTATTTATTAAAGTACAAAGATGAAACATTTTCCATCATTAAAAAATTTGTGAACCTTATTGAAAATCAATTTGGAGTACGAATCAAGAAAATACGAAGTGATAATGGGACTGAGTTTTTTTCACAAGAAATGCAGTTGTTTTTAAATGAAATGGGGATAGAACGTCAACATAGTTGCGTTGCCACACCCCAACAAAATGGAGTAGTAGAACGCAAACATCGCGATCTTTTGAACATTGCACATGCTCTTCTTTTTCAAAGCGGCCTATCTACTAAGTTTTGGGGAGAAAGTATCATGACTGCAACTTTTCTTCTCAACCGTTTACCAACTAATGCGATTTCAAACAAGGTTCCTTATGAAGTTTTATATAATCGTCCTCCAAAATATGAACATCTCCGTGTTTTTGGTTGTCTTTGCTATGCTCACAATATCCATAAAATCAATAAGTTTGATAAAAGAGCCCGAAAATGTATATTATAGGTTATCCATTTGGCCAAAATGCATACAAATTATATGACTTAGAAAACCACATCGTTTTTACCAGCCGAGATGTTCGTTTTTATGAAAACAATTTTCCATACCAAGAAAATAATGGGTCCCAAATGGATGAATCTCATATTGTTTTCCCCTTACCCTTCGATGAACAAATTGCTTCCAATCCATATCCAAATACAGGCATTAATACCAACCAAAGCCATATATCCATCGAACCTCCAATCCAACCTATAAATTTTGAGCCTGCGACCGACCCTACCCATTCTCCAACCTCAATACAACCCGTTCGTCGATCTACACGACACCATTACCCACCTTCACATCTCAAGGATTACTGTTGCCTTGCTCTTTTACCCGAATCCAACAACAATCACAAGAGTGTTGTTCCCTACAAACAAAAAGGAACACGTTATCCAATTGTTTCACGTTTGGATGATCATAGGTACTCTTCAAAACACCATTGTTTTCTCACTAACCTAATTAAGGATTTTGAGCCATCCACCTTCCACCAAGCCATGCAAGATGAGAAGTGGCAAAACGCCATGCAAGCTGTGATTCGAGCATTAGAAGAAAGCAATACTTGGACCCTCATGAATTTACCTCTCGGCAAACATCCCATTGGATGCAAATGGGTCTACAAGATCAAGTATCACTCTGATGGATCTATTGAACGCTATAAGGCACACCTCGTCGCCAAGGGCTATACACAAACAGAAGGGATTGACTACAACGAAACATTTGCTCATGTGGCTAAGGTCACCACCATTCGTTGTATTCTAGCACTTGCTGCTATCTTTAATTGGCATCTTTACCAGGTTGATGTCAACAATGCCTTCTTGCATGGAGACCTTCAAGAAGAAGTCTATATGACTCTTCCACCAGGCTATAGTCGACAGGGGGAGAATGTTGTATGTCGACTAAATAAATCCATATATGGGCTCAAGCAATCTTCACGAAACTAGTTTGCCAAGCTTTCAGATTTTCTCGTCAGTGTGGGATTCCTCCAATCCAAAGCCGATTATTCCCTATTCTCAAAAATCACAGCCAGTGGAAGGATTTTCCTAGTTATCTACGTCGATGACATCATCATTGCAGGAGATGAGTTGCAGAGAATATCACAGCTAAAAGAACTCATCAATGAGCATTTTCGATTAAAGGACCTGGGCAAGCTCAAATATTTTCTAGGAATTGAAGTTACCAAATCCAAGGATGGCATCTTTCTTTCCCAAAGAAAATATACACTCAGCATCTTAGAAAGTGTTGGATATACAGGAGTAAAACCATGTGAGTTTCCCATGGAGCAAAATTTGAAACTCGATAATGAAAGTGGAGAAATTCTCAAAGATCCTACATCGTACAAAAGAATAGTAGGGAAACTCATTTATTTGACCATTACACGACCAGATATAGTTCACTCAGTCCATATTTTGAGCCAATTTATGAATGAGCCAAGGATTCCCCACCAAGATGCAATGTACAGACTCCTCAAATACTTAAAGGGAACCATATCACACGGAATCATGCTGTCATCACAAAGCAAGGTCAATGTAACAGGTTTTTCTGACTCTGATTGGGCTTCTTGCCCAATGACTCGGCGATCCACTACGGGTTACTGTGTTATGATTGATAAAAGCCCCATATCATGGAAGACTAAGAAGCAGACCACAGTATCAAAATCATCAGCCGAAGCAGAGTATAGAGCAATGGCATCAGCATGTTGCGAATTAACATGGATCCGGTATTTGCTTAAAGAATTGGGCATTGGACATAAAGAACCAATAAATCTATGTTGCGACAATCAAGCAGCAATGCACATAGCAACAAATCCAGTCTTTCATAAACGGACCAAACATATTGAGATAGATTGTCATCTCATTAGAGAAAAAATTCAAACAGGAGAGATTTGCACTACCTTCGTATGATCAAAGGATCAAATTGCCGATATTTTTACCAAGTCCCTTGGACAAGAGCAATTCGGTCACCTAACACGCAAGTTGGCCCTCATCGACATAGGAGCACCAACTTGAGGGGGAGTGTCAAAATGGTAACTCTCAAAATGCTATCCTGGACATGATTCTCGGATGGAGCGATTCTGGGAACTGATTTCTGTTACTCTTTTCCTTGATAATCCAAGGATATCGTAGGATTTAAATTAGCAGTTCAAAATTAGCTGAATGAAAGAAGTATCACATTCTTTTTCTGTTCCTTATCAAGTCTCTTAACAGGGTTACACATCAAAACCAATTAATCTGGTGTATTTGATCGGCTTAAGGGACAATGTTGCAGTTCTACAAAACATTCAACAAAAACATTTGAAAATCAAGGGAGCAACCAAAGATGGTGCATGTGTGAGTCCAGTCTAGAGAGAGAGAGAGAGAGAGAGAATTTTAACGCATGCCAAATTATGGTTTTATCTATAAGAAGCCAAATTTAATGTTAATATGGGGGGTTTGCTGAGTTGAAAGCAATCTCATCCGCATGATAAGATAATTGACAACTAAAAGTTACCCCTTCACATTAATAATAGCTACTGCCGAAAGCACACAAGTACTTGCTTTCCAAAGTCCATTCATTGTGGTGTCGATTTATCACAGCCTTAAGTTGAATCCTGTGCCGCCCATGTCCACTACCATCTGGTCTACCTGATCATGATCACATATCATCAATTGTTTGTAGCTGTATTGCCAAGTTGCTAAACAAATAAAAAAAATAATGTTAGCCTAGAGAGAGAGAAAGAGAGTACTAAACAAATAAAAGAAAAGTAATGTTAGTCTAGAGAGAGAACATCATCATATGTTACTGCCATGAACCTCTCTTTTCTCCTGAATTGAAATTCAGAATTGTGCACACGCCACTAGGGGTGGCAATAGGGTGGGGTCGGCGGGTTGGTGGGTCTGGTTGGCGGGTCAGAATACCTCAACACTAACACGACCCATTTATTAAACGGGTCAGATGTGGCAAACATGAACACGACCCATTTATTAAATGGGTAACCTAACACGATAAGGTTAACCCGTTTAATAAATGGGTCGGGTTGACACGACATGGCGACCCGTTTATTAAATGGGTCGACCCGATAACATAGACACGATAACCGACCCCAGTAACCCGAATAACCTGTCTAACCCGAATAACACAAAAAAAATACATATTATACTTTTTTTTTCTGCAAATCTCAATATGGAATTGTACTACCAACATCAACGTAAAATCATAAACATAAAGACAACATCAACATAACTGTCTTACAAGTTACAACCATGCTACAAACATATCCACCAAGTTGTCTTACAATCATCAAGATAAACATAAATAATTAAACGGGTTGACCCGCCCGCCTAACCTGTTTATTAAACGGGTCAAATGGGTTGGCGGGTTGGCATACCCCTAACACGAACACAACCCGTTTAATAAACAGGTTTGGCGGGTTGACCCGTTTACGACATAAACCTGTTTAAGCCAAACCCTAACCCAGCTAAGAAGTGGATTGGCGGGTCGAGTCGGATTTTGCCACCCTTACACGCCACACACCAAAAGTCATGCTTGAATGGAATTGGTCGGTTTCTTCCCTCAAAAAAGTGGGGATTGCTTATATGGTAACTAAAAGCAACAGCCACTAAGATAGATGTACTATATAAATGGGCTTCTGCCAAGTCACCTGACAACAAAACAATCACAAACAACAATCCCAGCCTTTGAAGGTGTCAGTTTATCCTGGTACACATGTTACCCCTAAATATTCTCATTCTGTAGTCTTGAAGACTCGAACTATACCATCCTGAAGCTGGTCCTTTCATTTTGAATTATTTCAACCTTTAGGTTTATTGCAGCAACTATATTACTGTATTAATGATACTGCATTCCACAGCTTAGTAACCATGAGGACTACTACAATCATCTCACTTGTTTTCCTCATTTCCTTCATCCTCTTTCCATGTCCTCAAGGTAGAACTCATCATCGAAGCAAACATTGGCATTTTCATGGTGGACCCCACTCTGCTTCTCCATCCCAACCCCCTAGTTCTGTACCATCTTACTCTCCATATAAGCCCCCTAGCGGTGCACCTTATTACCCTCCACCCCAGCCCCCTAGTGCTGCACCACAGCCTACCAGTGCAGTCTGTGGCGGCATCTCTTCTCACTCTCCCTGCATTCATGATGTAAGGTCCTTTGGTGCCATTGGAGATTCTGTCACCAATGACACTGAGGCGTTCAAGTTAGCCTGGGAAGCAGCATGCCAAGTAAAATCAGCCATTTTACTTGTTCCTGCTGGTCACACTTTCCTGATTTACCCCAGCATATTCTCTGGTCCTTGCCGAGAGGGACTTGTATTTCAGGTGGGTGCGAGTTCAATGAAATGGCTAATTATATAGAGCTCTTAGTAATTCTTCTGAATTCTCATTTGTTTCTTCGTCTTCTAAGGTTGACGGTGTGATGACTCCACCAGATGGCCCAGATTCTTGGCCTGAAAAGAGTAGCAAAAAACAATGGCTTGTGTTCTATAGAATGCATGACATGACACTTGGGGGACAGGGGACAATAGATGGAAGAGGTGAAAAATGGTGGAGCCTTCCCTGCAAACCACACAGAGTATGATACCTCTACACTATCTAGCCACTTTGATATGAAAACACTCAAATATCAATGGGTTGATCAATTTGTTTATGATGCCTGCAGGGTGTTAATGGAACCACATTACCTGGACCTTGTGATAGTCCTATTGTAAGAATCCCATCGCTCGATCAGGGGACTTCAGTCAATACAGAGAGCTGATTGAATGCGATAACAATCCTGTTTTTATTTCTTATGGTACAGGCCATTCGGTTCTTCGAAAGCTCGAATTTCACAGTGAGAGGAGTGAAGATAATCAACAGCCCTCAGTTTCATTTGCGATTCGATAGCTGCACTTACGTTATTATTGACACCATTTCAATTAGTTCACCAGCTTTAAGTCCAAACACAGATGGGATTCATGTCGCTAACACACAGTCTGTGGGAATTTACAACTCAGTAATAGCCTGCGGTAAGCTTGTCTTCAAAAGTTCTCCAACCTCATCCTTGGTTCTCAACTTACATCGTCGAACTCTCTCAGGGGATGATTGCGTGTCAATTGGAGCAGGATGTTCAAATGTTGATATACAAAATGTCACATGCGGACCTAGCCATGGAATCAGGTAGATCCTCGGATTAGAAATGCTAATTATTCTTTAAAAATTATGCAACAACAGAAAGGATTATCTCAAAGAATTTTACAACATTATGGAACTTTTCCACGAGGAAAGATCAACATAATCTTGTAGACTTGTAGTTCAAAAACTTTTTTTGTCACTGTTGGCTTTTTATGTTTAAAATATGTTTTCAATTGTTTAGCACTCTCCCACAAGTAAACATTTGAATCTCAAATTCTCATTGTTGAATAGGCAATGACCATTTAAAATGGAACTAATACTTGGTTTCTTTTTCCACTGCTCTTCTCATGTATGACATTCCACTAACAAAATTCAATTCATATTGAACTCTTCAGCATTGGAAGCCTGGGTAATCACAATTCACATGCTTGCGTCTCAAACATAACCGTAAATGATGCCATCATCAAACATTCAGATAATGGCCTAAGGATCAAGACATGGCAAGGAGGTAGTGGTGCAGTTTCGGCCGTATCTTTCAGAAATGTAGTTATGGACAAAGTCAGGAACCCTATTATAATAAATCAATACTACTGTCTTAGCAAGAAGTGTGCTAACAAGACATCATCTGTGCTCGTATCAGACATCGCTTACCGAAATATAAAAGGCACTTACGATATCCGTAGCCCACCAATGCGATTTGCTTGCAGTGACTCTGCTCCATGTGCCAACATAACATTAGCAGATATTGAGCTCCTGCCTGCCCAGGGTGAAATATTACAGGATCCATTCTGCTGGAATGTTTATGGTGAGACGCAAACTCTCACGATCCCCCCTGTTTCATGTTTACTAGAAGGCCTTCCTGTAAGAACCATAGAGAGTTCAATGGAAAGCTGCTGAACAATTTTATGGACTGATACTATATAGTTATACTTTATGAATATGTAAGTTATGAGCTTCCATTCTGGTGTAAAATCCTAGTCCTACTAATAAAAAGAAACATACGCAAATGTTTAGCTGTAACGCCTCAAAATTTTAACCTTAAAATTTCAGAGAAAACTTTTAAAAAAAAAGTTTTTTTCTGAAATTTTAGGGTAATATTGCCTGTAGTTTACCAATCGATGGAGTTGATAATTGTCTCTGTTTGGAAACTAGTAGCTGGGATAGAAGTGACAGCTGCCAAATCTTGGATTTGGCAGCTACCATCTCCTAGGGGTGGTAGCTGTCGATTCCATGCTTTAGTGCAAATACAATGCCACTTCCTATCCCAAATGCATTAACTCCCAACCCAGCTACCAGTTTCTAAACAGCCACCAGGTGGTAGTTTGACTAAGTTTTTGCCAAATGCATTAACTTCTATCCCAGTTTCTAGATTCCAAACAGATCCTAAAAGATTTGACTACTATGTTTGTGGGGTGATGGTAAAAAATTGAACTAATGTTTAAGATCACCAAACTAAAAAACCAATTGTTCCCAACTACTTTTCAGAAAATCTAAATTGAATCCCACACCAAGTATCATCATCCAAATTAAAGGGTTTTCTATTCCCAATTACCTAGAAGAATCCCACATTGTTTTAAAAAAGTTGGACATTACCCTGTCTGAGTTAGGCAATCATAAGATCCAAATAAGTGGGTATAATAGAAATAGACCATGACTTTAAGGACCATCATTTTGGATGTAGGAGTCGGCTCCATTTCTCACAAGATCCTGACATCCCTGCATCTTTATAACATGTCAGGGAGACTTTGGTTTCATAACCTGAAAGATGTCCCATCAACTTACCACCAATGCATCAAATCTCATTAGGTGACAAATAATTGTTATCTTTGCTGATGATCACCATTAGATTGGCCCAACCTTTGATCCCTAAGTCCAACAAGAAAACGGATATACTATCAGTTTGAGAAAAGGAGAAAACTTTATCCCTAACTACCATATCGACTTCCGGGAACCAATTCAAAGAGAAAGTTGTGGATTGCTCCGAGAGGCCTCGATTCAACAAGTTGGCAGGTCGTATTAATGACTCATATCTCAGGAGTTTTATATGCCCATGATCCTGAGTATGGGATACAAGCCATTCAAAAGGTTAGGCAAGCATGACCAAGGTCGACAAGATCCAATCGAAGTCACCAAGTCCAACCTTGGTGAACATTTGGGATATACATAAAAAGGAAAGGAAATAGTTGATTAGTCAAAATTTTCTGCCAACTTTATTTAGGGAAAAATCACACATTGGGGCAGCAGGTCATCTTGATCCTGAGTCAAAAAGTGAGTCTGATTAAGGTATCAAAACCAAGGTTGTATGTATCGTATCATAACCCGTTCAGGCTCAAAATAAGATAGTATGTATCATAAAAAATAAAAAATTTTGAAAAAAAATCATAAAAAATAAAAAAAAATAGAAAAGATTCTAAAAAATCACAACACAAAAACAATGATGAAATGCACAAAAATGCACAAAAATGCAACCATAAAATCACATGTGAAGCATTTATGTCTTTATGAACTACATGACACATCATCAAATCTCACAAGAAGAATGCAAAACAATAATATCTTGAATGAAGAACATGCCACAAGATTCATCAAAAAGTTGAAAAACCAAGTTTATGAATACTTAACAATTACAAATTATAATACATAACCAAGTTTTGAAGAATTATACTATCAATAATCATTATCTGTTTATTGTTCTTCATCTTCTTCTTTTCCTCCTTCGACAATCAAATTATTTTCAATATACGTGGGGTTTTCCTTATCTACGTCCTGAGCTCCCTCCATGTTTATCCATTGAATGTTTTCTTCATTCAAGAGGCTAGCTTCTTCTTAAACCCATTCATCTAATACATCGAAGTTCTTTGAAATGATGTGATCAAACTGTTCTTTGTTTTACTTTGATGACAAATTTTGTATTTGTCTAAAAAGATAACATGAAAATTTAAAATTAGTTGAGTTTTATATGCATAAAAAAATATTAAATGACATATGGATATGACAAATAAACTTTATAATTTTAAAATTACCTTTGCTACGTGGGGTTTTCCTTATCTACGTCCTGAGCTCCCTCCATGTTTATCCATTGAATGTTTTCTTCATTCAAGAGGCTAGCTTCTTCTTAAACCCATTCATCTAATACATCGAAGTTCTTTGAAATGATGTGATCAAACTGTTCTTTGTTTTACTTTGATGACAAATTTTGTATTTGTCTAAAAAGATAACATGAAAATTTAAAATTAGTTGAGTTTTATACAACAACAACAACAACAACAACAACAACAACTACGCCTTCATCCCAAAACCATTGGGGTCAGCGATATGAACCAAAAAAGAAATTCATTTGGGGTCTTCCACATGAATCCTTTTCCTCCAATCATTTCTATCCAATGCCATGTCCTCGGTGAGGTTCAAAGCATTCATATCTTTTTCTATCATCTCCATCCAAGTCTTCCTAGGCCTACCCCGACCTCTTTTAACTAATATATTTTCCCATTTCTCCAACCTTCTAACTGGAGCATCATTAGGCCTTCGCCGAATATGTCCAAACCACCGTAAACGATTCTCTCGCATCTTATTTTCAATGGATATGACAAATATGAGTTTTATATGCATAAAAAAATATTAAATGACATATGGATATGACAAATAAACTTTATAATTTTAAAATTACCTTTGCCTCAGTCGGAGGTTGTATCAAACATACACGAGGTCAGAGAGCTTTTTGTGCTCTAATATATTTTTTTGTTGCTCAAAGACGGTTTGATTTCTTTCATATCCACTAGCATTGCATGTTTGACTTAGGATGTGACTAACAAAAGCTCTTAGGTTTGGAACATCACTTTTAAACCTAATCCACCACATGTTTGAAAAAACAAGAAAATGAAAAATCAATAACCTAATAATTGATGCAAATCATATAATCAAACAAAACATCATAACTAAATAACAATATGAAATTAAAATTAAAATAGGTAAATAAATTATCTAGGCGCATCGTGGTATTGTTTCACATTGTTGTAGGTCTTCTCATATCGTATAATGCATTGTCATAAATTTTTATTTTCTGATGAATTTGATCTTGAATTCTATAATGAGGGTTCAAATTTTCAATGCAATCCAAGAGACCTTTGTTGACTTCTCTATCCATCATAAATGTAGGAGAGTATTTAAATACAAGATTTAAATAATACATTGCATCATAAAGATATTAATGAAGTTGCCCAGTACACCTATGGTCAATGATGTTTCATATAGACAAATACAATATTTTTTTTTCATTTAAATTATCTCTAATGACTTTTTTTGCCTTATCCATGACCTCACAGAGATAACTCATACCTAGTCTGTATTTGTTGTCAACCAATCAAAGCATCATAACCAAATGTATACTTATTCTCAATAACTTAACACATGAATCCCAAAATTCACTTCTAAATACAATATCTACAATTTCTCTTGGCTTTCTTTTTTGAGAATGAGGATATTCATTTCACTCATCTAAACAAAACATCTTTTTAAGTACACTTATTTTTTACAAGACTCTGTAGTGTCAAAAAATTCATACCAAATTTAGTAATTGTGCTGCAAATCAACATAGCACCATTAATATACTTCTTCATTAAGTTCAAAACCCATACATTAGTATAAATAAATTTTGTAATTTCTTTGCAGCATTCAACTGTTTGTCGTATTTTATCCATGTTGCTAATGTTCTCAAGCATGAGGTCTATCCAATGGGCAGTACACGGGGTCCAAAATAATGATTCATAATTTTTTGCTAGTTCTTTACCTACTGCCCTATAATTCATTTTATTATTAGTAATTAACTATACAATGTTTTGAGGCTGGACATCTGTCATAACTTGTTCAAAAACCCTCAATAATACATTTATTGTTTTTGGCGTATCAGACAAATCAATTGATTTTAAAAACATGATTCTTTTAGGGTAATAAATAAAAAAAATTATCAAAGTTCTCAACTTTCTGTTTATCCACCCATCTTCCATGATGTTACACCTAGTCTCTCTTCCTAACTACCTCATCTCATCACAACAAGCCTTCACTTTATTGACATTATTATCTAAAATCTTTTCTCTCAAAACATAATATGAAGACATCTTCTATTCATGCCCAATATTGGTTATGGCATATGTCATGGCCTGAAAATGAAATGAATTACCGCATTTAAAAGAATGCAAGCATCATAAAGTCATCTTCCAACTGTGACATTCACCTATTTGACTAAATACTGAGGAGTCAAATTTGTACGAATATCGGGTTGCACCCCAAGGAAGGTCCTAGGAAGAAAAAAGCTCCTAATTGAGCCTCTAGCTCTACCTCTTAAAAAACTCATTTCTACTCATCTTTCTCCCCATCCTCTTCTTTTTGTACCCACGACACTACTACTAACATCAACTTCCTACTTCTGATGCTACGCTAGGGGTTGTAGGATCAGAAGTAGGGAGCTCATTTTTTTCCTCTCTGTGTGAAACATACACAATCTTTGCCTCACTCACTCATTTTTTTGACATTTTTCTCTCAAACTAGTAAGTAATTGCTGATATTAATATTTCATGACATCCAACAAAGTCTTTGGCATGCAAGCCACAACATTTAGATGTGTCTCACCTAAATGATGCTTTAATCGAGAGATATCACCCAACTCAACGTATCAAAATAATTTTATTTATTTTATAAATGAAATTTTAGAGTTTACAACCCAAAATGAAAATGACATAAGTGATCCAATTCAGTCTGTTCTCAAAACCTCGAAGTCTCTGTGTGCTGCAACATTTGCCTGCCTACACATGTAGATTTTAAAAACATAAAGTACGGAGCGTGAGGCACATCATGTCTTAGCACAATTCTGCAGACCCATACTAGGTCTCTAGAAACAAACACAATGATTATGATTTAACTTACATAACCATTACATCATCATATGATGATGTAAGCATACAAATCATGCATACCCTTATATGCAGATAACTATACAATTTACACATACTTTTATGCATACAATAATAAATTGTTTACACATGCCTTTATGTGTATATCAACCATACAATGCACACATACCTTTATGCGTACATATCATTCAAGCATACAATTATACTCACATGTCATTCAAGTATACAATTGTGCTCACATGTCATTCAAGCATACAATTATATTTACATGTAATTTATACATATAATTATATATACATATATTTCATGCATACACTTATGAATATATATTTCAAAGCATACAATTATCTATATTTCATAACTTATCTTATGCATGATTATTTTTCTTTTCTTTCAAATAAATTTCTTTTACATTTCATGATATGCTTGCAAACATTACACATTAAGTTTATCTTGTTAGCCCGGAATACCATACCCAACTCACTATAAGTACTCATACCTCCTAGAGAGTTTTTATTCGGACAATTTATAGTTTTCACATTTTAACCCCTAGAGAACAAGTGAATCACTCCAGAGTCTTGGACACATCATTACATCATCCTTTAATCTGGAATATCATATGTGCACTACTATCGACATACAATTATAGCTCTACCTCCATCATGTGTATCTGATTATAAAGTCCCCTTAAACCACCATGGTAAGGGAAATGTTCACATTTGACCTGACGAGACTACCTTAGTCCACATTCGACAGGTTCATTAATTCCTATGGGGTTGGTGTAGCGCAGATTCATATTTGACTCACTTGCTCGACCTCAATAGTATAAACTAATATCACCCCATCTTTTAGAGTGTGACAATTTAGTATAACTTTTCTTAATTTTTGAGAACTTTTTTCTCAAAGCATGTCATTTAACAAAGTAAATATACATGCTAGGTATCCATCACATCAGTAGTTGCACTCGGATCAATACCCATAAATTTCATGTTATTTAATTATGCATATCACATTTACAATAATTACAAACTAAAACATGAATAGTAAAAATTTATTACAGCAAAGCAAGTACTTTGGTCAATATCCATCAATTCATGTGCTTCATTCATCATATCATATTTGACACACATGCACATTTCAACCTCGAATAGCATAAATTTAAACATGCGAACAAACACGGGTCAATATCCATTAAATTCATGTTGTTCGATTATGTACCTATTGCATTGCTCATACTTGGCACACTTGCAAGTTTTAAGGGCACAAATAGCAGAGTTTTCATATAACAAACAATTAAATGGGTCAATAATCATCAATTCATGCTATTCGATCATGTACCTCGTGCATAGATCGTATTTGCCATACTTGTAAGTTTTAAAACACGAATAGTATAATTTCATATGTGAAATAATCATATGGATCAATACCCAATAAATTTAGGCTTTTCAAACATGCATCATACACATCAAACATCATTTGTCATACTTGCAAATATCAAGCACGAATATCAAAATCTTGCATTTGAAATAATCATTTGAGTACAAATCAAATTCACTTTGAAAGTATACATGCATTCACGCAAAACATTCACATGAATATCATCAACAAACGCCCCTCATTTTCTTCTTTATTCCCTTCCTTTTCCTTTTTTCTTTTCATAATGGCTCTTTTTCTTTTCTTTCTTTTGTAATGCCCTTTTGGGTTTGGGTTGTTTGGATTGAGGTCTAAATCTACGTATCCAACCTGCTTACCGTTAAACAAGTTTTTTGAGGTTTCGGTCAATTAGAATCCTGCTTAGATCAATTTTCTTGAGTTTATACAATTCCATCTCTGGTTTATATCAAACTTCTCAATTTTGGGTCATCCCTAGATCCAAACTTATGTAATCTTACGTAAATATTATGATTATTCACATTTATTTTATTTATTTTTATTATTACAAGAGTGGCTTGACAGACGTTTGGTCTTGCTCGATTTCAGAGATACCTCATCTCAACCATCTAGGATTATGAGGAAGATGAGACAGAGGAAGGATGGTTGCTTGGTCACATAAGTGTTGGTCTAATAGACCGTAAGAGGAGTAGACAAAAGGACCTGGGAAGATGAATATTGACTGGCGGCCCAGTACCTAGAGTTTTTGCCTTGAGGACAAGGCGTGTTTGAGAGGGGTGGATTATTACAAACACTTTTCTACTCCAGGTCTGACCCAATATTGGATCTGGTCAGTCCATGATCTATCCAACCTATTCTAATGAAGTTGGGACTTTATACGATTTATCAGAAGTTCATCCCAACCTAGAGTCCTACCCAGGCTGGGACTATGGTGGGATGCCCCTTGGAATCTCATTCAGGGTGAGATTGTGTTTATACTTACTTTCTCGCCTCTTGTGAATATATAAATAGATATACCTAACTTAAGTAATTTTTTAATG
This sequence comes from Nuphar pumila, assembly GCF_984573655.1. Taxonomy (NCBI): domain Eukaryota; kingdom Viridiplantae; phylum Streptophyta; class Magnoliopsida; order Nymphaeales; family Nymphaeaceae; genus Nuphar; species Nuphar pumila. The sequence continues at coordinate 42,400,179 of NC_143258.1, forward strand.
AAGTACATTTAAAGATTTTTCTAAACTTCATTTTTAGTTCGTATTCTTGTGCTATGAGGGAACATATTTCTCCCTCGCCTCTCTTCTATGTCTGTCATCAACCCAAAGGGAATGCCTTTTCTCTCTCCCTTGTCGTTGACTCCCCATCCACCTCACGCTTTTTAGTGTAGCCGACTAGGAGACGTGACTCCCTCTCTCTAACGTTGTATATCCCTCATGCTTGCAGTGTGTGCCCCTTTGGATACATGCCTCATGTCCAGTTTGCCAAAATTAATAGGATCATCCTACTTGAAAGTTTGGATCCTAACAATGATGTTGAGTGTACAAGACTCTCTTTTGAAATCTTTCATTTTATGATAGGCCTCCCTCTACTGATTTATGAAGTCCTAGACATCCTCATTTTTTCTTTGTTTTAAGACATAAAGATGGCTAATGATGGACAATGCATCAATTTTGTATATGAACCTCTTAATGAATATGTTTATCAGGGTCTTAAATTCCCTGATTTGGTAGATGTCTAGAGTGGAGAACCAAGCTAGATCATCTCCTTCTATGATTTTGGGGAACCACCTAATTAAGATTCAGTCATTGCTTTTATTACTCCCACAAATATCTACAAAGATAGCAATGTATGTTTCTAGGGTCCCAACCCTACTAACCTTGAAAAAATTTGGCAGAACAATGCTCACGGGTTCATCGCTTATGCCCAAGATGAAGTCTTGAATCTCATAGGGTCTCCTCTCTCCCTTGACACTTCTAATTTGATGATTAACAAACCTTAATTTGTGTTCTAACATGTAAACCTGATCCTTCGTATCATTTCAGGAACGACTTTGGTTTTTACTCGAGGGACTAGATCCACTTGACGATAGCTGAGTAGACCCTGTCTAATTGACATACTATGGTGACTTGGCCTATGCTACTAATAATGAATGGTCTTAGCCCAAATTTCATTTTCTGCCAAATGTTGCTACATTTCTTGGATCATGAGTCTCAGAGCATCATTTTTGTATTATAAGTCCTAGTAGGTGGACCTAACCATTATGGCTTAGAGAACCTTTTTCCCCTTGTCCAGAGCACAAAGGATCAATTGGATCTCTCCATCCTCATCCTCCTCGTTTATCTCAGGGTCTTCTAATTGATTGTATAGATTATCGTCTTTAGGTTGAGACATCTCAAGTTCTTGATTTTCCAAATTTTTTGGTAACTCAAGGATTTGTTGTCCTTGAGATTTTGTGAAACCCCTAGTGGTGGGCCAATTTAGATTCTGGTTGTTGGTTTCAGACTTATTTCTAGTTTATATTGGTAGACCCTGGATCCATTTTGGCTTATCTAGAATTCTTGGAAGGATCTGATTGGGTATTCTTCTTTGAATTCTTGGCCATCTGGTCTGGGTTACAGAAGTACACAAGAATCCAAACAAGAGCAACCAACACACAAATCCAATTTTTTGGAAGACCACCTTCCTAGGTCTTTTTGAACTCCATAGATATGTGAAGCCTCTTTAAATGGGTTCTAATGGGTGTGGTTTCTCCTTAAGGTCCTTTCACAATATACCCGAACTTTAGTTCTTTATACACAATCAAAGTATCTAACTCTGGGGTTCCATCACCAATATACCCAAACTTTTATTCCCGATATGGTGCAAATATTTGAAGATCCAAATAATAGGACTCGATTGGGTATTAAAAATATCCCTACACACAAGAGAGGGCTCTATAAGAAATTTCCTAGGAAAAATAGATCCAAAGAGACGAAACAAACATGGTGCGAGCAATGTCCCAAGTAAGCTAATTTCCCTAACTTGTTGGAGGAGCAAATTTTCCTAAGAGACTATGTGCCAAGAAATTCTTCAACAAGGGTTTTCTAAGTTCTAACAAACAAATCAAAGAAAAGCTATACTAAACCGGATGCACATAAATGCAACTAATTTAGGGTTTCTATCCTAAGCCAAATGCCAAAAAATAGCTCATAAACAAGTTCAAATTTTCCTAAGAGACTATGTGCTAAGAAATTCTCCAACAAAGATTTTCTAAGTTCTAACAAACAAATCAAGGAAAAGCTATACTAAACAAGATGCACATAAATCAAACTAATTTAGGGTTTCAAACCTAAGCCAAATGCCAAAAAATAGCATAGAAACCAATGTTTATAAGTTAAAACACATAAAAAACTAAAAACTAGACACTGCTAGCTTTCCAACACCTCAAATTTTATGAAAATTACAGGCCAAACAATAAAGTTATGACGTTAAAACCTCACCAAGTAAGGAAAATACATGACTTGAACCTATATTTTCTGCTTTGGTGAGCAATTTTGAGGCAAAAATATTGGTTTTCATAAAATCCTCCCAAAATAGAAAATGAAGGCATGTGTCGGGAGTCAGCATAAACAAATTTTTTACTGATATGTCACCAGGTCCTGGATATCCGATCAAAATATCAAACATTGTTGAGCTGAAAAACTAGAAACTTTCTGAACCAGTTTTTCCTGTTTGGGAACCAATTTGAAATAAATGGAGAAGTTTTCAAAAACTTCCTAACAAAAGAAACATTCCAGAATAAGCAAGATTTTAAATGGAGCAAGTCTCACTAGAAAATGATATCGAACTACCAAAATATGGGGCCCGTGGGCATGAAAAGACTGGGTCTTTTCTAGGTTCTAGGGTCTAATCCTCTGATTGAGACACATATCCCGAGGCCAAAGTAACAAAAACAGGAAAAAAGTCATATATATATACATCTTAACTATAAAACAAAAAAAAATGTTTAGGTAGATGACCCCCAAAGATAGAGATGGCATCTGGACCGAAATTTGTTTAAAACAGATTAGGTGCAGTCCAAAAATCCTAGGCCAGATTTATTAAGACAAGGAAGTTGTACACGATAATTCAAATATAAGATTTTGATGATGAACAATTGGAACAACTGAGTTTCAGCTAAGGCAATGAAGAAAGATTAAAAGAATCGAAGAATCTATAAAGAAAAGTGTGCAAATATAAATCTCTTTAAAAGTCTTAGATTCTTGTAAGCGCCTTACTTTGATTGCATATCTTACTTGCATTTCATTTAAAAATACTTAAGAAAAACTTTTCTAAAAGAACCCTTGGCAAAAATCATTTTAGAAAGCTTTTTACCTACATTTTCAGGTTTATCAGTTGACCAATAGACTCATCAGTCAACCGATTTTTTTTGTGCCAGTTTTCAAAGCAAAATATCAACTTTCTAATTAGTCGACTAATCGACTCTTAGTCGATCGGACAGAATGTTCAATTTCTAAAAAATTTAGCAGGAGTCAACTGAAAGTTTTTTCAGTCTACTGATGATTTTCATCAGTCAACTAACTTTTCTTTAGTCGATTGAGTTTTAAAAACCAAAATTTAAATTTGTTCGACTAGACACAGTAGTCGACTAACTTTAACTATTAGTCTGCTAATATTTGATTTCAGTCGACTAATAACTATTCCAGTCGACTAATATAGTTATTTTCTGAAACTTTTTAAAGGTACGTTTTTTCAAGTTTTTAAATGATTTGACCATTTAAAATTGACTGTTTTGATACCCTTTCGTACCTCCAACGTATAGAATTCCTCAGCTATAAATAAGAGTGTGATCTACACTCAAAATAATCGAATTGAATCAAATTACATTGATTTGAAAGATCAAATTCTTTGTTTTTCACTCATATTCATTCAAGTATTTGTTTTCTCACTCACTGAGTATTTTCACTCTGGTTTTTCACTCTAATTCCTTTTGTGAGTTAGTGAAATTATGAGTTGAGTATTTCAGCAACTTTAAAAGCCTATTCCACTCTATTTGCATTCATAAGAAATGCTCGTACATTGATTGTAAGTTGGTTATTTCAATTTTTTTATAAAAGAGAAGTGTCTCCTTGGTTTAAAGGAGAAGTTTGCTTTCAGTAGGGTTGTTGCTGAAAGTGAGACCGATTTTGGTCTGTTTGAACTTGTGGTGACACAAGTATGATAGTGGAAATCTTAAGAGAGTTTTGCTTGGGGTTTGGATATAGGTCTGGAAGACTGAACCAGGATAAAATTCTTGTGTTCTTTGTGTGTGATTGCTTTGCAGTATTCAAATTCCTTAAAAATTCAAAGATGAAGATTAAAAGTATTATTCACCCCCCCCCCTCTAGTGCTTGTTGCATCGATCCTACAACACTTTCAAGATTATGGTGCGAGTTTGGGGGTTTTAGAATTTTTTTCTAGCACAACACCAAAAAGAAAAGTTGTAGAGGGTATCTCAGCTTTCAGACAAAAAAAAAAGATCACCAAAAAAGGATGTAGTGTAATATCTAGTTAATTATTGTTTTAATAGTTAGAGGCTAGGAATTTTGTTAATTTAGATTTACAAATATGAAGTACGCCTTTCCATAAATAAGGACATTTTCCTTGAATGAGTTTTGAAAAGAAATTATACTTGGATAATTAGGATTTAGTTGATCATTATTTATTTTCTTGACTCTCATAGTGCCATGTTTAAGTTAGATTTTTTCTGAATGAGTTTCATAATGGTTATAATTGCAGTTAATCCTGTTATATATAAATTTCCTTTTATGTAGCTGATTTTAGCCAAAGCTTCTAAATTTGGATTACTTCTGCTTTACATGTTTTAAAAGCTAATGTTTGCTTAAGTAGTTGATTATTTATTAATATGATAAGACCAATAATTGATATTCAGCTTCTATATCATGCTTAAATCACTGTTTTTTATAAACCACAAGGTTTTACTGTTTATTAAATAAAAATTAGTAACTTCTTCCAAGATAAACTATTTCAAAATTATTTTTAGAAGTCATTAGGTTTTGCTAAATTGCTTTATAAGTAATTAACTACAACACTTATGGATTTGATTGACATTTTAATTCAATGCAAATGTCTTGGTTGGTTTAATATTTCCATCTTTGAGTCTATTTGGAAGTGTTGTTCCGAAAATCAAAATCAGCATTGAAAACAAAATGAAAGTTTTATTTAAAATGATTTGAAAATATTTGGTTCAAAAAGAATATTTCTTATTGAATCAAAATACTTGTGATTTAAAATGTCTGTTCACATAAGTGTAATTGGACTACTGGCCAAATGGACCTTATTGAAGTCTACGGGTCCTTTTGAAAAGGGTAATCGGCCCATTTGGCTTGTCATTGAGATTTATCAACCCAGTTGACTTAATCCTAAGAAATCAAGTGGCCCTTTGACGTAGTCAATGGAGAAGGCGGAATTCCTCACCAGTGAGTGGCTCATTTGAATTTTTAAAAGGGATGCAGGATCTTTGTCCCAATCGAATATCCAATGGGTAGTGTAGCCTGCCACTGCTAGTGTTATCAGCCCATTTGAAATATATAGGGATTTTATCAACCCAAATAAAATTAGGATTTATCACCCTTCAGATCTTCGATAAGAATGTAAATAGGACCTAAAAGAAATTGTTTTGTAAAAAGCTTAATGAAATAAGTGTGTAATTGTACTTCATTTGAAAAGAAAATTTTATGAAATGGTACAGACAGTTGACAAGTGTCTTGAGATCTATTTTACTCACTTTATGTGCAATGCTTTTTGGGAAAGCGAGTCTCATGAATTTGCAAAAGTGATTTAAGATCTATTACATTGTCTTTTTTATCCTAATTATTGAGATAGTATAGTTGCTTACTGAGCATTATAGCTCATTAGTGGATTCTTGCTTTTAGAGTGACAAGTTTGATAGACGTTTAAAGGATACTGCGACGAGGATATCAACCATGGAGCCAAGCGTCTTAGTCTATAGTTGAGTCATTAGCTTGTAGTTTCATGCACTAAAAAGACCTTGTAATTTGTCTTATAATTGTATTTTAGCTTGTATTAGAGTTTGTAAAAAAAGTTTTAAGTTAATAAATGGAGTTTTACCAATGCTATGTAAATGTTCATTTTTCTTATTTATTTTACAGAGATTTATTGGGTATATTTAAAACCTAACAACAGAAATGAACAACCTGATAGTCACACCTTGAGATGGACCATAGGTCAGTGTTGGGGCATGACAACTTCATAAAAGGCTAGAGACAACTGGCTTTTGAAATATGATTTTTGGTAAATGACAACCCTGTTAAAATTGGGGTGTCTATAGTGGGTATCCAATCACTATGCTTATTCAACATGGCTTTGCTCACCAATGGAAGCGTCTCTTATGTGCTGGTTATGGTGATTGTTGGATAGGAAAACTTTATAAAGGCTAAGCATGGCTTTCTGAATAATCCTTTACACTACACTAGACACCTAACGATAGGTACTTGACTTTTGCTAATTGGGCTAACTAGTGCAAATATTGGTCCGTTTATAGCTGCTACATTCTGGGAGATGATGAACTGCCTTATTGGATACCCAAGTCATACTCCAAGGATGGTGCTTTCTCAATTTTTGTCATCTACTTCTCCTTAACCCCACCTAGTATGTTTTTGCTACCCTTTAATACCATTATGAGGGCTTGGTTCGACTACTAGATCAATACACACACCAAAAAAACATGATCCAATGGATGGTTTTTACTAAACTAAACATGCTGATCTGTGGATTAGTGTGGATAAATGGGAATTTGCATCAAATTGGTTTTAAAAGCATAAACAAGACTTTAAAAATAGTTTTTTTTTTAAATGTGGGTGTTGGGCCTACAAGTTGATTGCTTTTCCTCCATAAATGGCAAGGGATCAACTCTGATAAAACCTCCACTTTGTTTCTTGGTTCTTTGCATATTCGATGATCCATACCTCTTTTTGGGCCCCTAAAATGGAAAAGCGAGCCTTTGATGTGCTAGAAACCACCAAAGCTTGAGAAAACCAAGAAAAACATAAACAAAGTATGACATGTTAGGCAAACCAATTACGAAAACAAAAAATGAAATAAAATAAGGAAATGAGAAAAGTAGGGAGGGAAGGTGCTCACTACGGGCTTAGGTAGCCCCCTTAATCGATTTGCTATGAATTCAACAAAGCTTCTAGAGGGCTAAGGCTCATAAGGGCTAATGTTGAATAAGGTATGGGTAAATATAGACTAAGTTAGTATCCAGACCTAGATGAGACATTGTTTCCGCAAAGGTTGTTAGATTGGGCATAATTCACTAACGGACAACAACTACTTACTCTATAGTTAGATGGCTGCAATAGGGAGAGTGATTGTAACGACCCCAACTTATCCCCTTAGAAAATGCGGATTTTTTTTTCTTTTAAAACAATGCGGAAAACTTCCCAGAGACCTGGGGTCCTCACAGTTTCAATTCCAACTGGATAGCCACAAACCACAAAAGAACTTGCAATTAACATCCATAAACTAACCAATACCTTTATTCATGAATTAAGAACTAATCTCAAAATAAAGTGTTTGACTCAACAGAAAGTAATGTAACCCCTAATGACAATAAGAAAATAACAAGAACACTAGACTGAAAAACCAAAATAAAGAGTCACTCTGTCCACAAAGGAAACTGTCAAAACTCATTGTGACTCCTGCGCCCTCACAGTAGCCGTCAACTTCACGGATCACCTGTTCCTGCGAAAAACCAATGAAGTAGGGTGTCAGAATCGAAATCCTGAGCACAACTACTTCTAAATGAAACAAGTGAGGCAAGAGGTTAAGATAAGATGTCATGCAACAATTGAGGGAAAATACATACAAGACAGTTTCTAGCAGTTAGGGAATTTATTCATGCAACAATCATAATTACTAAACATGCAGAGACGGTAAAGCAGTAGCATGTACTAAAACTTCAGCATGCAACCAGAAATAAACATTCAACACTTACCATCATGTAATGATTAAGAAAACCATTAAAGTATGCATGCTCTAATGCAAAACAAGAAAATGCATGTCTTTTGTGCAATGCATGAATCATTTTATTATCTTCCATTAAGTCTTTTGTTTCCTTATGCATGTCCTATTAAATGCATATAGCTTTAAGTTTCTCTTTTTAATTACCGTTGCCCGCGGATATACCAAACGAGTATAAACCCCGAGGTCAAGTTAGGTTCCCAGGATAGCTTAGCACACAATTGTATTTTATTACTGGGTCCCAACTTAGCCCTTGACCGAATCACCTTCAGAACATTAGACCTCCACATCTAATGTCGGGGACACAAGGGACACCCCACGCCCACAAGTGTCACTTCCTTGGTACCAAAAACAACACCTGTGTCAAACACACCACTCCCGGGTAAAGTGGCAGACTCTCCCTAAAACCGTGGCCAGGAGAAAGAACCTCAATATCGAGTTCAGGGGACCAAAATTAAGTACACAGAGTTTTGTATCCTCACAGTCTCCCCAAGACCGGATTTCTAAGATCCCCATTCTCCAGATGGGTGATCCCATAAGGTATATTACACTGTGCTTTATTATTACTTTTTATTAAAAATTAATTTCTTAAGTTTTGCAACATCATATGCAAAAAGAAAGATGAAAGCTCACATCTACCTCACGAGAGCCATCACAGGACTCCGGCCTGTGGAAACATATAGAAAAGTGCAATAAAGCTGAAATATTAATAAACCATGATCTTTGCGATGCATTGAAATGAATAAAGGAAAACAGTTCTACAGCTCGGGTTTACCAAACCCTCGATGATTCATTATGATCACCGAAGCACCAATGCAAGAATCATAATCATATGTATGTAGTGGTATTAACATGCCTGCGAGGTATAGTCATATTTGTACCAATTTAATCCATTGACAATGAACATGAAATATGACATTCCCATATGCAAATTGCACAACCCACGTTATACTCCTTTCCCTGTGCATATGCATGGTATGCGCATGCATGCATCTTTATGCAATTATTACCACATATGGTTCTAACCATGAATTGTATTGAGATGAACAAAAGAGCATTCATGTATTTATGTATATGCAACGACACACGTTAAGTCCATCAATATGTAAGCACTCAAAACAACTTTATCATGGAATAATGTGTAAGCATGCTCCAACACACATATGAACCACATCAACTCCTAACATATGTGGAGATCAAAAATTTCAGGTACATGACTTATTCCCAAAGTTTATCATGCATTAAGAGATTAAAATTCTAACTTTACTAATCGCAACCAGGCCCTGTTTTCATAAATTCACACACTTATGTTACTGGCATGCTACAGTATCCACATTAGAAAAATTATGTATTGAACAGCCCAGTCCAGCCGACCCTGTCGGCTGGGTCTAACAGCATATTCACAGGCCCAGTTTGGGCCTGTGTATGCTGTCAGGAAGCCCACTTATACAGAAAATTTCTGTATATAGTAAAAAAAAATATTTTTCCAAAGCCAAGGCCCAGGTCAGCACCCCACTGACTGGGTCAACTGGGCCTGCCCCAGCACTGCCAAAACCACCCACACACCCAGCCAAGCACTTGGCTGGGCCTGTCAGCTGGGCCAGCAACTGGCAGTCAGCCGAGTGCCACTCGGCTGGCTGCCAGCCAGCCCATCCAACAGTCGATACATAAAACAAACAGATTTCAAAATTTTATTATATTTTATTATTATTATTTTTTTTTAAAGCCACCTAGCCCAGCCGACCCTGTCGGCTGGGTCTGATAGCATATCCACAGGCCCAGCTTGGGCCTGTGTATGCTGTCAGGAAACCACCGCATCATTTTCATTTTTTTTTTATAACAACTAGGCACAACCCCTTTTAGTCTCAGGTTTACCTAAATGTCCAAACTGATTAGCTTTAACAGTTTCTAAGCAACAATCACAATTTCAATACATTATTTAATTACTAAGACATATCAGAGTTAAACAATGGATGAAATCTCAACTCATTCTAACAATTCAAGTTCAAATAACAGATGCATACCAACATAATAAATCTGATGCAAACTTCATTAAACCCCCCCCCCCCAACTCCACATCAGTATATATATAGCCTTAACCAGAAATTCAAAACCAATTTAAGTACATGCTTTGGAATACACATAGTTAAGGAAAATCTGAAAATTTAGGGAACACTACATGTATCAAAAAGAAGATTTCGAACAAAAGACCCAGCTAAAACTGGGTCTAGCACACAGCCAGACCCACCCAGCCGACCCCGTTGGCTGGGTCTGGTACACAGCCTAGCCGACTGCATGCCTGGGCCCAAACAAGGAAGGTAAAAGCTTATTAGTTCTTCTTTCTTTTTTCAAAACGATAAGAGCACCGAATGTGTAAGTGCGTAACAGTGGAAACTGTGGGTCCGCTGTTCTCCATGAGATTCCATCGATTGTTGCATGGAGATCCAATCTCACCGATGCCCCATTAGAAACAAAAAGAGGTACCCGTACCTCGTTTCGCAAATCCTGATGATCGGAGACAGCTTTAACTAGAGAGAGATCGGCTGAGGTCAATCCCACCCCCACTGTCGAGCTCCGGCTGAAGAGAAACAACGAGGAGGAGGAAGGATTGTCGCTTGCCAAGGGTGGTGCGTACGTCTGCCGCAGTTGGGGAGTTGCCGGCGATGTGGCTCCAGCAACATGCACGAAAACGAGGAGAGTGAGAGAGATTTGGGGCAAAACAGAGAGGTAAAGGGGAAGGGGATACCAACCTGCCATTTTAAAGGAGGAAGCCTTCCGAATTTGGCGGAGGTCGTTTCCCTTTCGCCGGAGGCTGCGGCCCACCTTTCCCCCTTTTTCCCCTCACACGATAGGGGTTAGGGTTTTCTCTCAGCACCCTAACCCTCCCCCTTCTTACTTTCCCCTTTTCAGAAAAATCGGGCAACCCTTATCGGGTTACCCCCCTTTTTCTTTTACTCGTTACACAGGGGCGACCCGGGTCCGGACCCGGGACCCGGTAACCGACCCCGAGTTGGGTCTATGCCTGTTTCCCATCAAAAATGGGTCCACAAGTTGGATCCAAATGGATTCAATTGTGGATCCGCGAGTTCGCCATATATATATATATATCTCGCTTTATTACAAATGTTAATATATATATATATATATATATATATATATATATATATATATATATATTTAAATGCCCTAAGCTGTGCATCAATACCCATTTATGGGTCCGAGATCCGAAATATGGATCTTAGGTCCAAATTGCATGTTTCCCGAAAAATTTAAATGGCAAAACTTATGGTTTTTACAGTGATCACTACTTATAGAGTTTGGGGTGAATCTTGGACCTTATATATTGCATGCAGAATCCAAGCTATGGGATTTTGAACCTAATTATCTAGATCCGGATATTGCATGACAACTTGATTCTGATTGGCTGATGAGAATGCATGTCAAACTTTGATTTGTTGAAGGATTTCTTAAAGGCTAAGAAATGAAATTTAGGAAAGCTAGAGGGGCTTAATCTAGAGCTTTAAAAGGCTTAATCTTGAAAATCTATGATTTAGATAAGTTTGTTTGGGCTAAAACACATTTCTCTAAGCTAAACATGTCCAAAATAATAGGTTTTGGATAGGTTTTTTTGTTTTTATCATAATTCTCAAAATACAACTTGAAATTTATTTTGTTCGAAAGATAAAAAATTTATCTCCAACTTTTATTTTAATCTTAAGACCCAAAAAAAGATTTTTCTAGGACAAAAATGTGTTTTAGGTGATGTCTAGCTGCAGATCAGGGTCTACCTTAAATAGACTTGACTATTTTGGCTATAAATCTTTTTTGCATATCCAATTCGAGTGAAATTTATTTCTTTTGAAAGCTAACACCCTCTAGAACGTTTGACCTTTTTGGTAGAAATGTGAAAATTGTCATCTTGTAGGTTAAAATCATGTTACAAGTCAATTTTATCCTGTTTTGGAATATAAACAATCCGTTTGAGAAATCTAATTTACCCAATATCCAAATGGGTCAAAAAGTGTCTATAATTAGACGTTCCAAGAAAATAAAAAGTAAAAAATTTAAAAAATTTATTATGGGGGTTTGGAACCCATGAGAATAACAAACATCTCCCTAAATATAAGTGTAGGGGATAGTTGCCTACTTTGATGCTGCCAACTCTAGTTTGTGCCTGCTGCCAGCCTATCAGGCTTCTGAAGAGTAAGGGATAGTTGTTTTACATTCTTGATTTTATAGGAATGGACTCTTCGATCATTCAATTTTGACACCTGGGTAGGTTTTTTTAAGGTTTGAAAATTCATGGTCTACAATTTTCATAAATATTCAAGCTGAAACATTCATGTTTGTCATCGAAAAAACATGATCTAAGTATCAATTTCTAGCAAATCAAGCATCAGAAAGTATATGTAGGGTTAGATTTGCAAAAAACACCTAGAAACCCCCATTAACTCATAGTAGGCTCCTATCGTAGGCACCTACTTTTCTAATGCCCTCCATGTAAAACTCAATGGGTACTCCTCCCAGCTCACTATGAAAGCTTTCCCTTTTGCTTCACCTTGTGAACAGTCTGAAACTCTCTACTAGTTTCACACTTGAAATGTTTCTAGTGTTATCACCCTTAAATAGTCTCTAGGGTTATCAAGAAAGAGAAAAACAACAAGAAATAATGTAGAAAAATATGAGAGGAAGAGAGAGCTTAACAATTGAAATGGGAGAAGGCTCGGATTTATGTATGCATGAATGACCTGCACAACTAAGAATAAATGGTCTGGCAGCTAGTAATTAATAGTCAATCTTAAGGCTGCAGTTTGTTGGGAATTAGTGTTTTCTCATCTATGTGAGAATTGATGGAGAATAATACACCACAATATAAGCCAATCACAAGACAAGACTTTTACATAGAAAACATTTCTAGATAAAAGGAAAAACCATGAGGCAGTGCCGATAAAGTTCACCATCTAGATTGCAAACACACAAAGATTTTTTAGGTTTCCAACCAATAGTTTGTTGGTCTCGACACTATTCATTTGCACGACTTGTTGAGATTTGGATGCCTTTTCCCATTCAAGATGATTTGGCAGTGAATTTGAATTATTTTGATCATTTGTCAGCGTGTTCAAAATATTTCAAAAAAGAAAGGTATCCATTTTTAATACATTATTTAGTGCAAAGAGTGAGGATTACATTTTCATAGGTGATGCAAAAACTCTGTCAGAGAATCTAGGAAAGTGATTCTTAAGGAAATTGTCTCAATCTTGGTGAAGTTACATCTTTGTATTTGACGGAGAACAATTTTGCCTTGTGCTATGTGGGATGCCACATGGGCCTGTTGGGAATAAATTAAACTTGAACAAATGTTTCTAGAATTTTTGAGTATACACAAGTTTCTAAGAGTCTTTTAGAATTATTGAGTATGTACAAGTTTCTAAGAGCCTTCTAGAATTATTGAGTAGGTACAAGTTTCTAACAGTCTTCTAGAGTTATTAAGTAGGTACAAGTTTCTAAGAGTCTTTTGGACTCTCAATACATCTAGAAAGGTCTTACTAGTGCTATAAAAGTCTAGTTTAAGAGTCATTGTATGTATCAAAGTGTGAAGAGCCTTTTTTGAGTAAAAGTATTAGAAGTCATTCTCCATCATCGTTCTCCATTTTTCTCTCCATTCTATAATTTATTCTCTTCAAATTGGTATTAGAGCTTTGTTCGATTAAAATGAACAACTCTATTCCTCCTCATTTCGTCCCTCAATTAGCCAAAAAAAATTATGGCAATTGAAGTATCCAAATGAAAGTTATTCTTGGATCTCAAGATTTGTAGAAGATAGTCGAAAAAAGCTGTGTTGAAATTGAAAATGAAGAAGAAATGCCACAGGCTCAAAGAGAGAGTCTAAAAGCAACGAGAAAGAAAGATAAGAGAGCTCTTGTGGTAATCTACCAAGAAGTAACATCAAATAAAGCCGCTTTTGAGAAGATTGTGTGTGCTACTTTCTCAAAGCAAGAATGAAAGATTTTGAAAAGTTTCATTTAAAGGAGGTGAAAAAGTAAAAAGGGTATGTTTGCAAACTCTTCCAGGTGAGTTTGAAGGTTTGCATAAAACAGAATCTGAATCAGTTTCTGATTATTGTTCACGAGTATTATCTATAGTTAGCCAATTAAAAAGAAATGGTGAAACTATGGAGGATGTTCGTGTCATTAAGAAAATTCTTCGTTCTTTGGATTCAAAATTTGACTACATTATGGTAGCCATTGAATAATCAAAGGACTTGAATACCATGATCATTGATGAACTTACGGGCTCATTTCAAGCTCATGAAGAAAGGCTAATAAAAAAGAAGAAAGAAGTAGTTTTGGATCAAGCACTCCAGTCAAAATTGTCTCTAAATGAGAAGGAAAATTTCAAAAATCAAAGAGGTCGAGGATGTGGTCGTGGAAGAAGTGAAAGCTTTAGAGGAAGAAGCTCATATGCTTGTGGAAGAGGTGATTATTCAAGCAAGGAGAATGACTTGAATCAAAATCAAAATTTCAAAATCTCGCAAAGAGGAAGAGGTCATGGAAATCAAAGAGGGAGAGGTAGTAGCTATTTTGAATATTATAATTTCCATAAACCTGGTCATATAGAAAGTGAATGCTGGTACAAGGAGGAAGAAAGGCATGATGCTCGTTTGGTGTATGAAAATAAAAACCAAGAGCAAAATTATAACACTTTGTTGCTTGTGTTTCATGGTGGAGATCTTGATGATGTTTGGTACATAGATAGTGGTGCTAGCAAGCATATGATAGGTAACAAAAATTTATTTTCTAAGTTGTTTGAATTTAATTATGGTGAAGTTAAAGTAGGAGATGAAAAGGCTTACAAAGTTAGTGGTGTTGGTGAAATGGAGTTCAAAATAAAATAAGGAAAAATGGAGAAAATATCAGAAATTTATTTCATTCCTGGTTTAAAAAATAATTTTCTCAGTGTGGGCATCTTTTGAAGAAGGGATACAACATTCATTTCTATGACATGGCTTGCTACTTGTTAAAGAAAAAACAAGTTATTGCAAGGGATGGAGTTGCTTCAAATAATCTTTTTTCACTCACTCTTCAAAATAAAAATATGTCTTGTTTTAGTAGTATTGATAATGAAGTTTCTAAGCTATGGCATGATAGATATGGACACTTAAATTATGGAAATTTGAAGCTTCTCTCAAACAAGATAATGGTCAAAGGCTTGCCTCAAATTGATCATCTTGATGAAGTTTGTAAAACATGTCAACTCGAAAAGCAACACAGAAATCCATTTCCTCCTCAATCATCATGGAGTGCAACAAGACCTTTGGAGCTTATTCATTCAGATCTTTGTGGTCCAATGACGGTGACATCTTTGGGAGATAATCGATATTTTATCTCTTTCATTGATGATTACTCACGAAAAGTTTGGGTGTACTGTGTCAAAGAAAAATCTGAAGCTTTTCAGAAATTCAAAGACTTTAAGGCGGAAGTTGAAACATTTACTAGGCTGAAAATCAATACTTTACAGACTGACCGCGAAGGTAAATATTTTTCAAATGAGTTTGAAAAATATTGCAAGGACAAGAGTATTGATGTCTTCTTTTAAATCGTTGTAATTTTGAAAAGATTTTTATATGAAAAACATGTGAAAACCATACATCAAATAATAAAAACCGGTTCTCACTAGTGGATGAGACCGGGTCGAACTCAGGGAACGAGAATATTTCGTATTCAAGTACACAAATCTAAACTATTCTTTATTGCCGAATTATCTGAAATGTAAAATGTTCAAGAAAAGTAAAAACAACTAACTATTATAACAAATGAATACCCTTCGCAGAGGGCGTAAAGTGCAATATTTACAAACCCAATCAAATTCCTAATTCTAAACTAAAAAGTAAAAAGAAGCTTTATTCTTCGTACTTCGTGTCA
Source organism: Nuphar pumila (assembly GCF_984573655.1). Classification (NCBI taxonomy): domain Eukaryota; kingdom Viridiplantae; phylum Streptophyta; class Magnoliopsida; order Nymphaeales; family Nymphaeaceae; genus Nuphar; species Nuphar pumila. The sequence goes on from NC_143258.1 coordinate 42,415,908, forward strand.
TGTAATTGCTTCCGCTCCAGTCCTGTGCTATCCTGCACAAATAAAATGAACACGAGCAGTACCAGAGATAGAAGTAAAATTATACTAAACTAGTTAAATGCTACTTACAAAAGCATGTTAAAGCAAAACAGAGAATTCAATTAACTACTAATCTAATTATCAAAACATATGAAAATGAACTAATGAAAACACACAACTAAAGAATTGAAAACAATGAAAATCAAGAAACGATGAATAAAGAACAAGAATTAATATGAAACAAGAATACTTGTAATCTGAAAAGCAAGACTTGAAACACACATATTCAGTAAGGAAATACAAAATACTACACAGAATTTTAATGAAAGAAATGACAATAGGAAAAGAAAAGGAATTAAACCAACAGGAATTAGAAACGATTCAACAAAATAGAAAATCTGTAATTTAAAAAAAAACAAAACAGTAACTCAAAGATTCAAAGAAAACAGGAAAACAAATGCAAACAAAACATGAAATAAAAAAATTAGAACAAGACTTCACTGAAGATGAAAAACAGAAATTTAATTTGTAAAATAAAAGCAACTGGAAACCGTAATGTTAAAGCAAGAAAAACATAAGAATGAAGAAAAAAATAACATGAACTAACAGAAATTCAATGAATATGCTGGAAATAAAAAAACAGGAAATTCATGACAATAAAAAACAGAAAAATAGAAGATGACAGTAAACAGGAAATCAAAGTATGAATAACCGAAAATTCAAAGGCTAATAGGAGATTACAATGATCAAAACAGGAATTTCAGAGTAAAAAAAAAAAAATTTATCAAAACAGGAAAAAATACTTAAAAGACAGGAAAAAAAACTGAAAACAAAACTCTACTCTATGCGATGAATGAAAAACAGGATTTAATAACTACTAATGAGCTACTTATGAAACTAAAATACAGATCTAAGTAACTACTTTACAAAATACAAATCAGACAATGAACAGAAAAAGACAAAATTCTGAAACACAACTATCGATTTTTTTTTCTGTTTTAAATTTTTTATTCTGTTTTTCACAATCAACACAGCTGGAGAATCAAAAAAAAAAAATTAACGAAGCTGAAGAAGAAGTAGTAGAAGAAGAAAAATTAGATCAGAAGAAGAAGAGAAGAAAGATCTGAAAAAGAAGAAGAGGAAGAAGAAGAGGAAGAAGAAGAAATCGGAAGAAGCTGGAGAAGATAAAGAAGAAGAACTGAAGATCGGAGGAAGAGAAGAAGATTAAGAAGATCAGAAAACGAAGAAGAAGAAGAACTAAAGGAGAAGAAGAAGAAGAAGATGAAGAAGAAAAGAAACAGACTTACCGTGAATCACACCTGGAAGGGTTAGAAAAGAATGGCCTCCACCATCCACACCGTCGCCGGATTGAGTAGCCACCTCCACCAGAAAGAGAAGAGAGAAGTAGGGAGAAGGAGAAGAAGGTGGTAAGAAGTGGTGGAGGGAAAAGAGGGGAAACAGGGAAGCTCTGGCGTGAATGGGTGAAGACCCTGAAATTTCCGTTTTTGGGGGTTTTTAAAAACTTTCAAACCGGTTCACCGGTTTGTACAGATTTTTTTTTCAGTTTTTTAAAAAAACCGCAAACCGGTTCTAGCCGGTTTGCTATTATTTTTTCAGTTTTTTTTTTCAAAAAGTTATAAGCAAAACTTTTTTTTCATTTATAAAGAAAATAAAACTATTCTACTAATTTTTTTCTTCTTTTCTAAAAAAAATACTTAAAATGAATATAAAACTATTTTTCTCCATTTTTTATTTTTTATTTTTATTTTTAATTGAAAACTAAAACTAAACTATTACTATGATTATACAAAAACTAAAATATGCATAAAAATGTAAAATAAAACTATTTTTCGTGCATTTTCTATTTTTAAATCATTTTAGCACATTTACTCAAAAACTAACATAAAATTGGGTTTTTGAAACATTTTCTCATGAAATCATGCATATTTTTATATGAAATATCCCTAAAATATATGCATGATCAAATACCCCCATGCTTATGTTTTGCTAGTCCTCGAGCAAACTAGAAAAATGCAAGAAATCACTATCACCTAACTCACTTTCGTAGGAATCACGGTTGCATTTAGCTTATGCAACAAGCCCTTTCAACCCCTGGGTTACCCCAGTGGACGAGTAAGGTCTCGTGAGGGTTTGCAGTGATGCTACCCACAAACATCTCTGTTATGTATGCATAATATTACACATCCTCACAAGCAGTAGGTAATTAAAGACTTTGTTTTCACAAATATTTCATGTTACAAAAAAAATCAAAACATAATTAGAGTCTTTTATCTACCACCACAGAAAAAGAATTTCTTTCACTTTTCTAAATATCACAATTATTTATGTTTTATTCTTAGAAAATCCAATAAAAACATATTATTATTTACTTATCCTCACTCATATGTTTTCTGCACAGGTTTTCTCAATCACACTTCTAAGCACTGAACTTTTCTTTCTTTTTCAGTTGTTTTCTCGATTTTTTTCATTTTTTTCATGCTTTTTCTTTTTGCGCACTTATTCTTCTCTTATAGCTTGCGTGTGGTCTGCTTTTATGCCTTGTGCAATGTCAATATCTTCTATACTTTTTCAATGCATACCAAAAGATATCAACTAAGACATAAAAGTGACTTCCTTCATTCACCCTTATAACATGAGAGTCAAACATTTCAACTTGTATATGTTCTCAGTTACTTAGGATCACGAAGTTTTCCACTCTCCTTTTCGAAAATGGAATTAAAAGTTTCAACTTACATCTAAGTTCCATCTACTAAGGATTGTGGAATTATCCAAACAACCTAACTCATGCTATATATATATATTTTCTTTTGAGCTCATTTTTACGCTTTTGTGCATTTGCTTAGTTTTTCAAAAATAGAACTGTGCATATTCATATTTATGATTCAAAATAAATTCTAACATGTATCTATCATCATTTCTTTGAAATCCACATAAACAACCATAATTTTTAGATCTATGTCAGAAAAAAATTTCGTGGGGCTTAAAAATCCTCTAAAAACATCAGATTTGAAATAACATTCATATAAGTTCAAACTCTTTCTTTAAAAATCTACTTTTCATGAGAGATGTGTAAACATGTGCAAGAACGTAAACAGAAATATCCAGGTGTGCAAACTACACCCTCCCCCATGCTTGAATGACACTATCCCGATGGCACTCCCCCATGCTTATATGAAACTAAGTGAATGCACATGAGAGAAAATAAATGAGGGAAAAGAGTAGAATGACCTAACATGAATTAAAAATACACGTTCTATGAATGTAATAAATGCAATGTATACATGACAAAACATGAAACTCATAGAAAAAGATAGAAAACGAAAAATAAAACCAAATAAAATCTACAAATCCTAACAACAAATGTAATACTGTACAGAATATGGGTTGCCTCCCATAAAGCGCTAAGTTTCACGTCCCCAGCCAGACGGATCCCTGGAAAAAATCCTTTATCGTCCATGAGATCAATGGACATGAAGTGAGACTCAACCGGGCTCTATAAAGAAAAGAGTGTCATCTGTGACACTACGCACTGTGTTTCCATCCCGTCTACCTCTAACTGTAGGATCATAACTCTCTTGACATGAAGAACGGAGATTAGTCTCATCTGAGAGACTGGTCAGGAAATGAGAGTCTAGGACCAACCGACTATCAATGAATGCAACTTCAGACAAGTGGTGAATATGATCTGGTTTGACTTGGTCAAGCACCTTTTGCATTTGTACCTCTTGCTTACTAAAAATTGGTGATCCTAAAGGCTGAGAAAATGGGGCTTGATATGATGATAATGCATGTTGTAGGTAAGGCCCCTTCTGTTGAGGTATCATGGAGATCGACTCGTTAGTAGAAATGATATGAGGTTCATAAGTCGATTCCTGAGTGGAGTGACACGCCTTCCTATACTGAAGGGATGTAACAGATTTGACTTGCTCATGATGTGAATCGGTGGGTTGCAAGTCAAATGACATAGAATCCTCTCCCTTTGAGACAACAGACTGACTATGAAGGTTCCCCTGGCTTTGCCTACTGAAAGTCTCAACCAACTGTTCCATTTGAGTCTCTAGCTTAGCTATTGACTGCGTATGGGAGCTCAAAACTTGTAATATCCTATCTTGGAAAGATTGACTAAATGAAGGCTCATGAGGATGGGGTTGAGTATAAGCATGTTGGGCTGGGGGATGAACCTGTGGAAAAATGGGGTGCGAATAACCTTGTGAAGGGTTACTGGGTCTATACTGTGTCTGGGAGGCTTGATGGGATGGGGAAATAGACTGGTTTCGCCAACCTGGGTTATATGAGGATGTAAATGAATCGAACATGGGTTTAGCGAAACCTTGGGCAGCATTCACCTGCTCCTGAACGAATTTAGGATATAATGGTGCTGCCGGACAATCTGAAACACAGTGTGCAGGGCTAGCACATAGCTCGCACACTCTTTCTACTGGATTTCTCGAGGAATTGGCTAGGAATTGATCTAACTTCCTAGTCAACTGGTCAACCTTGGTACGTAATTCTAACTCGGACCCAACTTCGGAAATTCCAACTTTCCTAGGACCACTAGACAGAGATGTAGTCCTATCGAGCCGTGAAGACAAGGTATGATGCATCGTGTTTTCACTCAAGGTCTCGAATAGAGACCATGCCTCGTCCTCACTCTTGAGCATAAAAGTGCCCCCACAAGACGAATCAACTATTTGACGATGCTTTTCAGTAAGCCCATCATAAAAATACTGCACCAACTGCCAACGAGGCACCTGGTGATGGGGACACTTGCGGAGAAGATCTTTCAATCTCTTCCAAGACTCGTGAAACTGTTCTCCCTCAATTTGATAAAAACTGGTTATAGCTTTACGAAACTGGTTCGTCTTACCAATTGGGAAATATTTTTTTAAGAATTCTCTTTGCATTCCTTCCCAAGTAGTAATACGAACCGTCTCAAGAGATTTTAGCCAGTGCTTGGCTTTATCTTTGAGAGAGAACGGAAACAAAGTTAACCTCATAGCGTCGTCTCCAAAATTATTGATTCGCACAGTCGAGCAAATCTCAAGGAATTCGTCGAGATGACGATATGGGTCTTCATTGCTAAGGCCATAAAACGAAGGTAACATTTGAATCACACTGGCCTTAATCTCAAAATGGCTCGCTCCTACATCAGGTCTCATGATGCAGGAGGTGGGAGTATACGTATTTGGCATGAAGTACTCCCTCAAAGGACGGATCAATTGATGATCGTCAGCCATTGCGTACACCTTGGAGTAGACCGGTGTAGCACACGTCCTAACTTTGGGTTTTCTACCTAACTAACACACTAAGCGACCAAACCACGCAAACCACAAAATGAGTAAACTAAAAACAACAAAAACTAAACAAACACCACGCAGTTACACATAACAGAGATTATGCATAAGAAATATAAAATCTATGTGTACGGTACCAATCGTACACAGTCACCTCTAAGGGGATCCTAGTAGGTAGGCTGTGCAGAAAAGTAAGCTCGTCTCTAAGATATGCACATATGTGGTTCTAAACCTAAATGCAACACAAACACTAGGCAATAAAGTGAATACTAATATTACGCCGTTCCCCGGCAACGGCGCCAAAAATTTGATGTCTTCTTTTAAATCGTTGTAATTTTGAAAAGATTTTTATATGAAAAACATGTGAAAACCATACATCAAATAATAAAAACCGGTTCTCACTAGTGGATGAGACCGGGTCGAACTCAGGGAACGAGAATATTTCGTATTCAAGTACACAAATCTAAACTATTCTTTATTGCCGAATTATCTGAAATGTAAAATGTTCAAGAAAAGTAAAAACAACTAACTATTATAACAAATGAATACCCTTCGCAGAGGGCGTAAAGTGCAATATTTACAAACCCAATCAAATTCCTAATTCTAAACTAAAAAGTAAAAAGAAGCTTTATTCTTCGTACTTCGTGTCATGTAATCACTTCCGCTCCAGTCCTGTGCTATCCTGCACAAATAAAATGAACACGAGCAGTACCAGAGATAGAAGTAAAATTATACTAAACTAGTTAAATGCTACTTACAAAAGCATGTTAAAGCAAAACAGAGAATTCAATTAACTACTAATCTAATTATCAAAACATATGAAAATGAACTAATGAAAACACACAACTAAAGAATTGAAAACAATGAAAATCAAGAAACGATGAATAAAGAACAAGAATTAATATGAAACAAGAATACTTGTAATCTGAAAAAGCAAGACTTGAAACACACATATTCAGTAAGGAAATACAAAATACTACACAGAATTTTAATGAAAGAAATGACAATAGGAAAAGAAAAGGAATTAAACCAACAGGAATTAGAAACGATTCAACAAAATAGGAAATCTGTAATTAAAAAAAAAACAAAACAGTAACTCAAAGATTCAAAGAAAACAGAAAAACAAATGCAAACAAAACATGAAATAAAAAAATTAGAACAAGACTTCACTGAAGACGAAAAACAGAAATTTAATTTGTAAAATAAAAGCAACTGGAAACCGTAATGTTAAAGCAAGAAAAACATAAGAATGAAGAAAAAAATAACATGAACTAACAGAAATTCAATGAATATGCTGGAAATAAAAAAACAGGAAATTCATGACAATAAAAAACAGAAAAATAGAAGATGACAGTAAACAGGAAATCAAAGTATGAATAACCGAAAATTCAAAGGCTAATAGGAGATTACAATGATCAAAACAAGAATTTCAAAGTAAAAAAAATAAAAAATTATCAAAACAGGAAAAAATACTTAAAAGACAGGAAAAAAAACTGAAAACAAAACTCTACTCTATGCGATGAATGAAAAACAAGATTTAATAACTACTAATGAGCTACTTATGAAACTAAAATACAGATCTAAGTAACTACTTCACAAAATACAAATCAGACAATGAACAGAAAAAGACAAAATTCTGAAACACAACTATCGATTTTTTTTTTCTGTTTTAAATTTTTTATTCTGTTTTTCACAATCAACACAGTTGGAGAATCAAAAAAAAAATTAACGAAGCTGAAGAAGAAGAAGAAGTAGTAGAAGAAGAAAAATTAGATCAGAAGAAGAAGAGAAGAAAGATCTGAAAAAGAAGAAGAGGAAGAAGAAGAAATCGGAAGAAGCTGAAGAAGATGAAGAAGAAGAAGAAGAACTGAAGATCGGAGGAAGAGAAGAAGATTAAGAAGATCAGAAAACGAAGAAGAAGAACTAAAGGAGAAGAAGAAGAAGAAGATGAAGAAGATAAGAAACAGACTTACCGTGAATCACACCTGGAAGGGTTAGAAAAGAATGGCCTCCACCATCCACACCGTCGCCGGATTGAGTAGCCACCTCCACCAGAAAGAGAAGAGAGAAGTAGCGAGAAGGAGAAGAAGGAGGTAAGAAGTGGTGGAGGGAAAAGAGGGGAAACAGGGAAGCTCTGGCGTGAATGGGTGAAGACCCTGAAATTTTCGTTTTTGGGGGGTTTTTAAAAACTTTCAAACCGGTTCACCGGTTTGTACAGATTTTTTTTTCAGTTTTTTAAAAAAACCGCAAACCGGTTCTAGTCGGTTTGCTATTATTTTTTCAGTTTTTTTTTTCAAAAAGTTATAAGCAAAACTTTTTTTTCATTTATAAAGAAAATAAAACTATTCTACTAATTTTTTTCTTCTTTTCTAAAAAAAATACTAAAAATGAATATAAAACTATTTTTCTCCAATTTTTATTTTTTATTTTTATTTTTATTTTTAATTAAAAACTAAAACTAAACTATTACTATGATTATACAAAAAGTAAAATATGCATAAAAATGTAAAATAAAACTATTTTTCGTGCATTTTCTATTTTTAAATCATTTTAGCACATTTACTCAAAAACTAACATAAAATTGGGTTTTTGAAACATTTTCTCATGAAATTATGCATATTTTTATATGAAATATCCCTAAAATATATGCATGATCAAGTATTCGACATGAAATGACAGTCCGACATACACCACAACAAAATGGTGTGTGTGAAAGAAAAAACCAGACAATTATAGAGATGGCCAGATGCATTCTTAAGAAGAAGAAGTTGTCAAGAAGATTTTGGGCAGAAGTTGTTTCTTGTGCAGCTTATCTTATTAACAGATCACCAACAAGAAGCTTAGAAAATTGTACACCACATGAAGCATAGTATGGTTTAAAGCCTAGTGTTCACCATCTTAAGGTATTTGGGAGCGTGGCTTATGCTCATGTTCCAGATGCTATGAGAAACAAGTTAGATGATAAATCAGAAAAGTGTATTTTCATAGGCTACAGCGAAAGAAGCAAGGCTTACAAGTTGTACAACCTGGTGACAAAGAAGATTGTGATCAGTCAAGATGTTTGATTTGATGAAAATTCTATATTTGAAGACTTGGAGGCAGAAAAGGAAAATTTTCCTATTTTTCCTTTTGAGATTGAAGAAGAAGAGAATGGTCCAACATTTAAAAATAATAAAAATGGTGCCCAAGCAGGAAATTCTCCTACTTCCTCAAGTTCTTCATCGAGCATCCCTATAAGAAAAATGAGAAGCGTCCAAGAATTATATGACGTCACAGAAGAAGTTAGTTAGAATGATGCCATATTTTTTGCCTTATTTGCAGGTGAAGATCCAATTTCTTTTGATAATGCATGTCAAGAAGAAAAATGGAGAGCCATGAAAGAAGAATTTGGTTTAATTGAAAATAATGATACATGGGAGCTTACAGATTTACCACCACACAAAAGTTCTATTGGAGTAAAGTGGGTGTACAAGACAAAAATGAATCCAGATGGCTCTATCAACAAGCACAAGGCAAGGCTAATAGCAAAAGCGTACAAGCAAAAAGAAGGAGAAGATTTTACAGAGGTATTTGCTCCTGTTTCAAGACTTGAGACTGTTCGTTTAATTATTTCTCTTGCTGCTCAGAATAATTAAAAGCTTTTTCAAATGGACGTGAAATCTGCATTCTTAAATGGTGTTCTTAATGAAGAAGTCTATATTGACCAACCATTTGGGTTTGTTAAAGAAGGAGAAGAGAAAAAAGTGTACAAGTTGAAGAAATCTTTGTATGGGTTGAAGCAATCACCTAGAGCATGGTACAGCTGCATCAATTCATATTTTGAAAAGTGTGGATTTCAGAAATGTCCATATGAGCATACTCTCTACATCAAAGCCAATTTAAAATAAAGATTCATTGTTGTAAGTCTTTATGTGGATGATCTAATTTTCACAGGGAATGATATGCAGATGTTGAATGAGTTCAAGAACTCAATGATGGCAGAGTTTGAGATGATAGATTTGGGTGAATTGCATCATTTTCTTGGTATTGAAGTTTATCAAACCAAGAAATAAATTTTATTTCGCAGGAGATCTATGCAAAAGTGATCTTGAAGAAGTTCAAGATGGAGAATGCTAATCCAGTTTCGACTCCATGCATTTCAGGTTTGAAGCTATCTAAAGAAGGTGAAGGAAAACTTGTCAATTCTACTATGTTCAGAAGTTTGGTTGGAAATCTAATGTATCTCACGTCCACAAGGCCTGACATTATGTTTGTTCTCAGTTTGGTGAGTAGATTCATAGAGAAGCCATATTCAAATCATTGGAAGCTGCAAAAAGAATTCTAGGATATGTGAAAGGAACTATCGATTATGAAATTCATTATGAAACTAATGTTGCAGTCAACCTTATTGGTTATACTGATAGTGACTTAGCAGGGAGTATTGATGATAGCAGAAGTACTTCAGGTTATGTATTTAATCTTGGAAGTGGAGCAATTTCGTGGAGCTCAAAGAAACAACCAATTGTTGTGCTTTTTACTACGGAAGTAGAATATATTGCTGCATCTTTTGTAGGTTGTCAGTTAATCTGGTTGCATAGAATTTTGGAGAGTTTGAAGCAGAAGCAAAATAAGCCAACAACTTTTTTTTGTGACAACAACTCAACTATCTCAGTTGCGAAAGATCCAGTTCTTCATGGAAGGATGAAACACATTTAGATTCAGTATCATTTTCTGAGAGAACTTGTGAATGAAGGTGATGTTCATGTGGAGTACTGCAGAACGAAAGATCAGATGACAGATATTTTTACAAAGCCACTAAGTGGACAAGTCTTCAAGAGAAATGCAGAAAGATTGGGCATAAGGAGCAAGTTTAATTTAGAAGAGGCATTGTTGAGAATAAATTAAACTTTAACAAATGTTTCTAGAATTATTGAGTATGTACAAGTTTCTAAGAGTCTTCTAGAATTATTGAGTATGTACAAGTTTTTAAGAGTCTTCTAGAATTGTTGAGTATGTACAAGTTTTTAAGAGTCTTCTAGAATTGTTGAGTAGGTACAAGTTTCTAAGAGTCTTCTAGAGTTATTAAGTAGGTACAAGTTTCTAAGAGTCTTTTGGAGTCTTAATACATCTAGAAAGGTCTTACTAGTGCTATAAAAGCCTAGTCTAAGAGTCATTGTATGTATCAAAGTGTGAAGAGCCTTTTTTGAGTAAAAGTATTAGAAGTCATTATCCATCATCATTCTTCATTTTTCTCTCCATTCTATATTTTATTCTCTTCAGGGCCATCATTTGACATATAGGTGCCATTCAACATCCGAGGAGCTTTTGTTTCCAGAAATTTCGATCCTAGAGTATTTGATTCAAATGCTACATGATACAGGCCATAGATTCTGGGTACATTCAAATAATAGAGGTTGGGTTTCTCGTATGAAGACAACATAGGAAGGGTGCACCGGATCCCTAGACCATGTGAGAGTTACGAATATCATCATGAGTCATTGTGTCTTCAGATTCAGAGATTCTGATCTGAAAGTATGTTCAGTTATGAATTTCATTTCTAAAGATGGGGACTATGTAATATGAAAAGATAAACTATCTGATTGGAAAACATGTCTATTGTAGGTATAGGAGGGGAGCCTTAATCTCTCAACTTGAATATAAAAGAAAAACTTTACCTAGTATTAGAGAGGATCTTATAATCTTTCTAAAATAGAAGTCATTTTCTAAAGAAAATCTTTTGTAAAATTTCTGTTTGTGGATTTTTTATATCTACAAAAATATTAATCAATACAAGAGACTGTCGCAAGTTGCTATATTCTAATTCAAGGCTTACTCGCCTAGAGTTAACATTGTCCTAACTTGAGGATTACAAGAATAGTGGTACCTCCAAAATGAGACCGATCCTTTTTTAATGAAATTCACCAAAGATTGCAATCGACAAATGTGATTCCCCAACTCCTTGAAATTGTTGAAGGCTTCATGCTCTCTCTCTCTCTCTCTCTCTCTCTCTCTCTCTCTCTCTCTCTCTCTTATTGGATCTTAAATAGGTCTCTCTATCCCAGTTGAGCTGAGGTAGGATTCTTAGAATAATCCTTTCATGGGCTTTTAGAGCATTTTATTCTGTCTTATTCTACCTTATCCAGGTCTCCTCAAAACCTTATCTGTATTATGTAGTGTTCTTCTAGAAAGCTTCATTAAAGTTCCATTTGAATTAGGCTTGGTGTGTCTATAAACCCATAAAGCATCCAACTTGGATTGGTCGATCAACACAGTTAAGATCAAGATGCACAAATAAGTACTAGAACAATCAAAGACAACTCTAGAACAATAAAATAACCCTAAAACGTTACCAATGAACGGTCAAATGATTCATTAGAATCTTATGGTTCATACATGGTTAGGTCTTAATTTAGGCCTGTCATTAGGGATGGTAGTGGACCGGGGCGGATGCGGGGGATGAGGTCTCCAACCCTGCCCCATCTCAAAATTCTGCCCTCCATCCCTGTATGGGTTTTGATTTTAACTTTCATCTCCACCTCCATCCCCGGTCCAAACAGAGCGAGGCTAGGCGGGGCACTTTTTCCTCCCGGTCTACTGCCATCCTTAAAGAAGAAGGTCAAACAGTTGGATTGAATTTTGGATCACGCAGTTTCACAATCATCATCATGATATTAAACATGATATACATCAGGAAATATAACAATATGGACATCATGATCAATAGACAATCGAAACAATAACAGGGAGCAAACATGTCGGGTTCCACCATATACCAAAATTCAGACATATGCATAGAACATAATATAAACAACAGAAGCATGTTAAAATTATGTAAAAGGTTAAGACATACGAAAGTACTCCCCTTAGAGAAGATTCGCCCCCACATACAGTGCAAATAGGGTCCAACGTCCTTCTCCCAGGATACAATAGCCTCGACAATCAGAACGGTGCACTCTGACGAATCGTCCTTCAAAAACAACCTCTACAAACTGAAGTTGCAGAAGGAAACTTAGGACAGAGAGAGAGAGCAACAAGGAAAGAGAAAACCGCAGAGCTCTTCTTGAGAAATTAGTGTGTCTCATTCCTTTGTAACCCCAGCCCTAACCACGCTTTTATAACCCACGAACTGTTACAAAGCATGGAAGGAACCCGTTACAGAATCCGAGGAGACGTGACCCATTAACGGAAATCGAAGAATCGAGATCCGTTAATAGAACCCAAAGAGCCATAACAGGCACAGACTACGAGGAGTCATGACCGGTTATCATTTCTCATAACCCATTAAAGAATCCAAATATCCACAGAAACTTTGAGCAAAAAGATACTTTGGTCTTGATTGGATATGGCCCTAAAGGGCTAATTACCCGAACCCGAGCCTGGCCGAGGGGGCGGGCGGGCGTGCGCATGTGTGTGGTAGTCATCCCAACCTCTTGTTCTCAAGAACAAGTGTAAGAGTTTACATATAGGTTATAAAGCCCACAACAAACTCAAACACCATCAATATGGGACTATTCCATGTCATCAAAACCAAACTTTCTCTAAAAACAACCCATGTTTCTTCTTTTGAATTATCTCTCCCCTCACTTCTTACACCTAACATTCTCCCACAAATTCAAAGAATGAAATGGGAGGAAACCAAGATGCAAGATAAGGTAATCTGCAATAGGACATATCATGCTTTCAGCAATGGTAGCTTTCGGTTTGAACCACTACCTTAGTTGACTAACTTTACCCTTACAGGAACGAAGTGAACTGAAGTCTTGAACTTGAACCTTTGGTGTAGGAGTGTCCATTAGCAACAACATGATAAAGGTTCTGGTTGTAATCTTTAGGGGTGGTGCGTTAAAGGCCATGCGCTCGAATCTTGTATCATGAGTGACTTCAGGAATAACCGAATTCCTTAAACTGCAGCCACACAGTCACACTCACATAGGTGGGCTTCTCCAGAGATGCACTGCTAACATCTCGCCTAGAAGGCTTTGAACTCATTCAGAGTTTTAACCCTTCCTTAACTTGCAGCTACAGCACCTTTCCAGAGTAATCAGGGAAACAAACACAGATATATAGTATCTCATAAATAAGGTGCTATCCAGTTCACCCTACAACTTGTTATTACCACATTGAACCTACTTTGTGGGATCTCCACTCAGATAGGTTGGGTTGCTATTGTAGATGAACTTCTGATGGGTTTCAGTCCCATCCCCTCTCTGGATTTTAGGACTAATGACTTATCTAGTCCTTTCGTTAATGGATCAGTTGTATTCTCTTTGGATCCAACATAGTCCACAACAACCACTAACTGAGACACCAGTTCCCTTACAGATTTTATTCTGACTTGGATGTATCTTCTCTACTTTTGGTTATATTTTGTGTTTTTAATCTTTGCGATTGTGGTCATATTGTCACAATGCACAGATATAGCAGGAATTGGTTTGCTCGTTAAAGGAAGTTCCTCAAGAAGTCTCTTCAACCATTCAGCTTCCAATCATATGATATCTAAAGCACAGAGTTCAGCCTCAATATAGACCGAGACAAGATGACCTGCTTTACTGATCTCCAAGCGACTGCGTCGCCACCTAATATAAATACATACTTTGTCATGTCATAACTACCTGAGTTCATGGCTATCCAGCTCGCATCACTATATCCCTCCAAGACTGCAGGCAATCTCTTGTAATGCAAACTCAAGAAAATAGTTTCTTTTAGGTACCTTAGTAACCTGTCCAATCCCTTCCAATGAGTGTGATTTGGACAACTTGTGTATCTACTAAATTTTGTCACAGAGAACGAAATATCCGGTCTCGTGCAATTACCAAAATACATCAAACTTCCAATAATCTGGAAATACCTTAATTGAGACACATGAACACCAGTCGTATTCTTATGAAGAGGGATAGAAGGGTCATATGGAGTTGCTACAGATCTCCCTTGGTTATAGCCAAATTTCTCAAGTATTTTATCAACAAAGTGAGATTGAGAAATGACTATCCTCTCAGCTGAACAAGTCGGCTTTAAGCCTAAGATCACATTTGCAACACCCATATCCTTCATATCAAACTTACTACTAAGAAACGAATGTCTCATTCACAATTCCCATATTGGAACCAAACAATAGAATGTCATCTACATACAGGCATAAAATAATACAACCATCACTTTTAACTTTGCAATAAACACACTTATCAGATTTATTGACAACAAAGCCAAATGATAAAATAACATTATCAAACTTCTCATACCAGTGTTTAGGGGCATGTTTTAGTCCATATAATGACTTAACAAGTTTACATACTTTGTTTTCATTACCAGGAGCCACATAACCCTCAGGTTGATTCATATAGATTTCTTCTTCAAGATCGCCATGCAAGAAAGCGGTCTTCACGTCCATTTGATGGATCAAAAGATTATAAATGGAAGTCAGTGCAATAATCACCCTAATTGTGGCCATCCGAGTAACCGGAGAATAGGTGTCAAAGTAATCTATTTTCTCCTTTTGTTTGAACCCCTTGGCAATCAGTCTTGCCTTGTACTAGTCAATGGATCCATCTGGTTTCAACTTTTTCTTAAATATCCATTTGCACCCAATAGTGGAACTACCACGAGGGAGGTCAACCAGTTCTCAAGTGTCATTAGAGACAATGAAGTCCATTTCACTCTTAATGGCGTCTTTCTAATGCCTTGCTTCAGGTGAAGCCATTGCATCTTCAAAAGTGGGAGGATCATTCTCGATAAGGTAAGTGATAAAATCACTTCCCAAATCTTTGGTAATCTGTAGTCTCTTACTCCTTCTAGGTTCAACCACTTCCTCAGACTCATTGGGTCTGGGATGAGAACAAGATGGTTCTACCCCCACATCTGTCATCCTTTCCACATGTTCAGGAATGGAACCAGAAGTTGAAGGTATATCTAAAGAAGAAAGATTTTGCGGTACACCAACTTTCATGGGAAATACATTCTCAGAAAATGTAGCTTCTCGAAGTTCAACAATAGAGTTTATATCTATGCCAGATATCTCAGACTTAATTACTAAGAACTTGTAGGCATAGATGTTCTCTACATAACCCAAAAAGGCAGCATCTACTATTTTAGGACCCAACTTTTTCCTATTATACTCTGGGATAAGTATCTTTGCAAGGCACCCCCACACTTTAAGGTATTTCAAGCTCGATTTCCTATTTTTCCAGAGTTCAAAAGAGCTATTGTCCTTATGTTTATGAGGAACTCTATTCAGAATATGGCAAGCCGTATTCAGAGCATCCCCTCACATATAGGTAGGTAATCCAGAACTCCCAAGTTGAGCATTGATCATCTCAGTTAGGGTTCTATTCTTCCTTTCTGTAATTCCATTAGATTGAGGAGAATATGGAGCAGTAAACTTATGAACTATGCCAACAGATTTGCAATATTCATCAAGTTTATTAGAGATATATTCTCCCCCTCTATCAGACCTCAGTCTTTTAAGTTTTCTACCTGTTTGTGTTTCTACTTCATTCTTAAAAATAAGAAACGTATCAAAAGCTTTATCTTTTGATTTTAGCAGATACACGTAACAGTATTTAGTATCATCATCTATAAAAGTGATAAAATACTTTTTATGATTTCTGGTTAACACTTCATTAAACTCAAAGATATTTGTGTGCACTAGATCTAAAATTTCATAATCTCTAACAATCGTATGGAATGGTTTCGTACATTGTTTTGCTTGCACACAAATTTCATATTTTTTAGTTTTATTAATGGAATGCTCAAGAATCATTTTCAAGTTTATCATGCGTTTCACATAATTGAAATTCACATGACCTAATCTATTATGCCACAAATCAGATAATTCTATATTATATGCAACATTAGACAATGAATCAAAAGAAACATCATTTTCTAATTTATCACTGCAAACATGTTCAACACGAAGTTTAAACAAATCATCATCTAAATACCCCTTGCCAATAAATGTTCTAGAATGTAAAACAACTTTATTACATTTAAAGTTAAATTCATAACCCTCTCTAACAAGACATGAACCACATAGAATGTTTCTTCTAACTACAGGCACATGGTGCAGTCTGTGTAAAGATAGAACTCGTCCTGAAGGAAACTTCAGATCTACGCATCCAATCCCTAACACCTTTGCAGCCGTTGGATTGCCCATAGTCACGGATCTGTCTGTTGTAGCTTGGTATGAGACAAAGACAGACTTATCAGCACAAACGTGCACATTAGCCCCAGTGTCAACCAACCACTCAGTTGGCTCATAAACGTGATAGATTTACAGGTTAATAGAAACATACCCAGTAGTGGTCCCAACGACCTCAGTCACCATGTTGACTTGAGGCGTTCCATCTGTGGTCCCATGAGCTTTGGCCTTCTTGGAAGGACATTTCTTAGCCCAGTGCCCAACCTGCCCACAGTTCCAGCATGGTTTGTTCTTTGCCTTTTTCTAGATTTTGGCCTTAGGTTTAAACTGGTTTTTCATTGCAGATTTTGGTTTTTGTCCCTTGCCCTTAAAAGATCCAGTCATCATGTTTACTTTAGGATGTTCAGTTGGCATCACGACCTGTTTCTGGCTCCTATGCTCTTCTTCAATGACAATAGCTACCATAAGATCATCCAGGGAAATCTTCCCTCTACGGTGCTTGAGAGACATACCAAAGTCTACCCAAGACTTAGGAAATTTTTCCACGATGGTCATAACTTGAAACTTCTCAGGAAGTTTCATATCAATCTCAGCCAAACTATAGAGCAACAACAGAAACTCGTGTGCCTGCTCAGTGACCGACTTGCCCTCTATCATCTGATATTTCAGAAACTTGGCAACTGAGTATTTTTCAAGACCTTAGTCTTCAGTATTATACTTTTTGTCAAGTTGATCCCATATACCCTTAGTAGTGGTAGATGAGGAACAATACACATCGAACAACGTGTTGGACAGAGCCAACAGTATGCAACCACGACATATACGATCATTTTCTTTCCACTCTACAACTGCAGTGACCGCAGCAGGGTCAGGGTCAGAATCAGAAACCGAAGGGCAGTTGAGTTCCAGAACAGACAACAACCCTATCGTAGTGAACCAGATTTTCATGTGTTGCTGCCAACGCTTGAAATTCTGACCGACAAACTTTTCCGGCATACCGGACATGTCCACTTTTGGTACAAAAGCAAAAGAGGTCGACATGCTTAGAATCTTCTCTAAGACTGTTGAATCGAATTTTGGATCACGCTGTTTCACAATCATCATCATGATATTAAACATGATATACATCAGGAAATATAACAGTATAGACATCATGATCAACAAACGATCGAAACAATAACAGGGAGCAAACATGTCGAGTTCCGCATTGTACCAAAATCCAGACATATGTGCGTCCTTCCCCCATGATACAATAGCCTCGATAATCAGAATGGTGCACTCTGACGGATCATCCTTCAAAAACAACCTCTACGAACCGAAGTTGCAAAAGGAAACTTAGGAGAGAGAGAGCAACAAGGAAAGAGAAAACCGTAGAGCTCTTCTTCAAAAATCAGTGTGTCTCAGATACTTTGGTCTTGATTGGATATGGCCCTAAAGGTCCAATTACCCGAACTCGGCCCGGCTCGACACGGCACGACGGGCGGGCGGGCGCGCGTGTGTGTGTGGTAGTCATCCTAACCTCTTGTTCTCAGAAACAAGTGTAAGAGTTTACATGTGGGTTATAATGCCCACAACAAACTCAAACACCATCAATATGGGACTATTCAACGTCATCAAAACCAAACTTTCTCTAAAAACAGCCCACATTTCTTCTTTTGAATTCTCTCTCCCCTCACTTCTTACACCTAACACAAACCACCAAAAGGTATTTTAGTTATTTTTACTAAAGAAGATCAGGGACGGCGCGGGGAAGGGTGAGGAGAACGCATAAGTCCATCCCCACACAGGTTTTGATTTTAACCTTCATCACAGCCTCCATCCTTGTTTTATGTCCTTCATTCCTGGTCCAAACGAGGCGAGGCAGGGTGGGGCCAATTTTCCCCCCTGTCCACTGTTATCCCTACCTGTCGTAGACCGAAAGTCTTCAAATGACACTCCTTGTTGAAAATGAGGAATTGCTTAATGGAGAAAGAGAATCTAAGTCAGTCAAACTTGAGAGGGTTTTTTCAGTGAAGATTTAGAAGAGGGAGGATGAATCAAGTGCTCTCGATCGTGTAATGTACTTCGGGCATCCGGGGACCGGTATCATCTAACCTAACCCATATATTATCACAAATAAAGGTGAATGTAAACCTTTTGCTATTAATCTCAAATAAGGGTCTCATGTTAGAAATTTTCTTGATATGGGCCTTTGTTTTATTTAGAAACTGCAAATGGATACCTATTTTTACCATTGACCAGTAAACTAAGTTAAATGCCAGTTAAATTGAGTCAAATGACAATAATAGCCTGATCAAATAACTGAAATACTTAATTGCACTACTCTTTTCTATGAGGGCAAGTGTTTTCCAACTTCAAAGAGCAATGTAAAAACTTAAAAGAATTATGTTTCCCAAGATGGTGGTGGTTAACAAGAAGTGTCACTTTGGCAATATTCAAGAAACCAGTAGCTCATATCTGTTAAATTGAATAGTGAGTTATGTTTTTGAATTAGGGCAAAAAGTTGACCCTTGAATGAAAATTTTCCCTTGTTTTTAACATTTTGGAGAAAAGTATATAGTCGGGTTCACTCCATTAATAATCTATTACAACATATTGACAACAAACGGACAGATTATCATCAATATCTTGCTAAATTTTCTCTCATTGTCAAATCATGGTGAAGAGCGAATGTTTTGAGCTTCTTTTATGCTCCATCCTCCTCCCAAAATCGGACGGTGTGGCGGTTGGGATGGTGCATGAAACAATCATTTGAGGCAGTGGATGCGTGGAACTATATTTTACTGTTCCACCCTCTGTTTCAAAAAGAACATGGAAGCAGGAAACACTCTTTAAACAAAAAAAAAAAATGGGAGGGGTAGCCCATACCCTCTCATTCTTCCCCCCTCTCTCTCTCACTCTCTATCTCCCCTGTGCACTGCCCGCTGGAGAGGTCGGAGATAAGTTCTCTCTTTCTCTGTCTCTCTATCTTGTGCAGTGGCCGCAGATGAAGCTAAGGAGCTCTCTCCCTCACCCCCTTCTTTCTTCCCCCTCTTCATTCCTCTCTCTCTCGCTCTCCCCTTTCTTTTTCACTCTTCTTCTTTTTCTTTTTCTTTTTCTTCTTAACGTGTTTTCTTTGATTTTTTTTATTAGGGCTTTGATTTTTCGTTGATCTTCTTAGTTTTTTAAAATAATTAGGTTTTTTTCTTTGATTTTCATTGATTAAGGATTTTTCTTTGGTTTTCATTGATTAAGGGTTTTTATTTGATTTTTATTGATTAGGGATTTTTTTATTGTCATTGATTAGGGTTTTTTTTCTTTGAATTTCTTTTACTTTTTCTTTGAATTTTTTTTATTTTTTCTTTGTTTTATTTATGATTTATTTTCTTGTATTTTAGAGTCTTGTGATTTATTTATGGTTTTGTATTTGTATATAAAAAATATGAATTCTTATTTTTTTCTCAAATTACCCAAAATTTAAACATTTTTTTTGTACTTGAATCCAGTTTGAGATCTATATTTAGAGGCTAAAATCTATAACTTTCATGATTAGATCCAATATGACTCTAATTAAAGCATTTACATATTAATTCTTATTTTTTCTCAAATTACACAAATTTAAATATTTTTTAGTTTTTAGATTCAATCCAAGATTCATATCCAAAGTTAAAATCCATAATAAACCTATTAAAATACTCATATGGTTGAGCGGATCGACGATAAAAAATGAAGCTATCTGACCCATTATTCGTGTGTATTCATGTTGTCTGCACACAACGTAAAACAAACGTTGAACACAAAGAGTACAACTTCTTGTACAATCGAAACAAATATTGACCTTAGTACAGTTTTTACAGAATAGACAAAATATATGTTTTGTTTGTTATGTTCGTTATGTCCAATATTGAACATGGCATAGAACAAGCCCATTAATTGGTCCTAAAAGGCCAAGAAATAGAATAAACTCTTATACACCACAACGGAATGAACTGAATAAAAGAACTGCATGTAATTAAGCTACAGTTTCTTGCCACTACCAACAAAACTAGCAGGAAACCTTTTGATGGTCCCTCATACTTTTGAAGGATATTTTCACTCTGTAGTGGTTCGCCCATTTTACACTGTGGAAATGTTTCTTCACGCTGCAATACCACTGGCATGGGCTTAAAAGCTAAGGCCTCCGTGCAACATAGCAGTCCAGACCAACCACATTACTTTTCTGGTTTGTTTTGGCTATGCCAACGAGAAAATTCCTCAATTACCTATGGCTCATTGGCAAGCCTCCAGTTGGTAAAACCCTTGAGGCCTCTCCCCCTGTCCACTGGGAAGTACCCAGCTTCGACCTTGTGGCATGGGGCACCCCCTGTGGATCTTGAACCATGGTCATCACATGATGCCGCCAGTCACCCTTAAGCCAAGAGATTGCCAATCAAAATCTTGAATCACAAGGTTTGTAATTTAATGATGCAGTGGGTTTGTCTCAACCAAGAGATCTTGTGCATGCGTTAAAAGGAAAAGATGAAGTTGATTGAAGAATCTGTTGGACTTTTTGGATCGGGTCCAATAGGATATAACCCGATTTGACATCACACTAAGGGACATCAAAAGAGTGGGGGCTGTTATGAGAATGTGAATAGTTCACATTCAATATGCATGAATGCCATGCATGTAACACCCCCCACCCACTCATCTTCCACTATATAAAGAGACCTTCATGTATGCTTGATGAGAGCATACATGAACATTGGGTTTCACTCTGAGTCTCTGGGTTCTAGGGTCCTGCTCACCTTTCGACTTAGCGGCCTGGGCTCTGAGGAGAATGCCAATCACCCACACCCATGTCTATCAAAGCTTCAATCGGATTGACCATGGCGGCTTCTGATAAGTAGTGTTCTCCATTATTTTTTGCCAACAGTAAAACCCAATCGATTGGGGTTGGAACCGACCCGAACACGGACCCATTTTCCGGAGTTCCTGATGGATCAGGTCTATGCCTATCTCAGATGGGATCCGATCCAGACTCAAGCCCATTGATCGGGTGGATCGGATCTGCACCCGATCTGGTGAGACCTAATCCAGGCTCGGACCCATTAGCAAGACCGGGTGGATCGGGTCTGACGACACCCCGACGGGACTTAATCCAAACTTGGACCCATTGCTGGGACTAGGTGTGGATCTGCTTTGAAACTGGCTTGGTGGGTTCTGGGTGAATTGGGTCCACACCCGACCAGGTCAGACCCAGACTCGTTGAGGATTCCTGGTGGACTAGGTCTAAGTCTGACCCAATTAGACCCAGTTTGAGACCCAAACCTGTTGAGGGTTCTAGGTGGATCAGGGATCAGGTCTATGCCTATCTCAGATGGGATCCGATCCAGACTCAAGCCCATTGATCGGGTGGATCGGATCTGCACCCGATCTGGTGAGACCTAATCCAGGCTCGGACCCATTAGCAAGACCGGGTGGATCGGGTCTGACGGCACCCCGACGGGACTTAATCCAAACTTGGACCCATTGCTGGGACTAGGTGGATCCGCTTTGAAACTGGCTTGGTGGGTTCTGGGTGAATTGGGTCCACACCCGACCTGGTCAGACCCAGACTCGTTGAGGATTCCTGGTGGACTAGGTCTAAGTCTGACCCAATTAGACCCAGTTTGAGACCCAAACCTGTTGAGGGTTCTAGGTGGATCAGGTTTGACCCTGAACCGTTGGACCCAGTCTAGGACCCAAATGGGTTCCAAGCAGACTGGGTTTGTTTTTGTCTTGAAAGAACTCAGTTCTGAATCTTGGATCCGGTTGGTTCAGATCTGGATTCGAACCATCTAGATTCATGGGATCTGAACCAAAATCTATTTGGATCAGGTCTGGATTTGGACTGGGCATGGATTGAGGGATCTGACCCATGTACTATTTTGGGTTAGATTAGGTCTGAAATAGGATCCATACATTGTTTACCCTTTTCAAGGAGCAGGACCGGTTCAGTGACCAATTCAGTGAATTCTTGCACCAGTTCAGAGCCCTTTTTGAACGGTTCTGAAAGGTTTTTCACTGGTTCATACAAGAAGAAACCCAGTTTTCTTGTATACAAGAAAGAACATGGCTTTTCTCATTCGTTTTTAGGGTTTAGAAGCTTTTGTACATGTTTGAGGCTGGTTCGGTTGTTCTAGGACTGGTTCAAGATCTTTCTTGATCGGTTCGAGGCCTTTTTAGACCGGTTCCAATATTAGGACCCTAGGTATTACCTGTAATAGTGCCTTTGTCATTTTCATTATACTTTTATGTGTAATTTTATCATAGATGCATAACTTTTGCATGCATTTTATGTTACTTTGTGTTATCCATGATATTTAAGCATGAATTATTACTGAATTCATGACATACATGATGTGTTTCATCAAAATTTTATTTATGCATATGGGATGTAGCATGAATTTATGTTTTTGATGTTATTATGCATAGTTTATCATGGATATACATGCATTATCATGATTGCACCAACATGCTTTGTAATACAAATATGTTTGTGGTAAAAAGATCTCGATTAACTGACTCATGTAATCACCAAAGTGATCAAAATTGTGTTGATTGAGGGTTCTTTAGGCCGTGTTGATATTCAATATTATGGTTGTGTTCTATCCAAAGGCAAGTCATTGTGTTTTAAATTCACATAGGATGTAATGATAAGTATGTACACCAGCTCATACAACATGTGTACCCAAAGATACAACGTTGAATTGCCTCTGATTATGTGATTTATCAGTTTCATCAATTGAATAATCAATTTTTTGAGAATTGAAGAGGTGAAATAACTTTGAGTAATATTGTTTTTACCAAAATAGAATGATAGTGACCCTATTATGCTTGTCTCTGAAAAGGTAAATAATAAAGGGTTTCGGTTTTACCTTTTCAGCATGGGTCTCGTATGAGTATTTATATGGTCTTTTTCTTTTGTTTTTGCAGTACTAGGTTCATTGATCATTGACTGTTCTAGTAATATCCTCATCTTAGATGGATCTAATTTTTCTGATTGAAAAGAAATAGTGTTATTTACTTTGGGATACGTGAACCTAAATTTGACTTTAAAAATTGATGAACCTCCTGCTCTTACAGAGCAAAGCACAACCGATTAGAATGCTACCTCTGAGAAGTGAGAGCACTCAAATAGGCTTAGCCTGTTGTTTTTACAATCTCGAGTGGCTAAAAATATTTGAAGTGTCATTCCTTACTAAAGGACAATGAAGGAATTTTTTAGAGCTATTAAGGCTCAGTTTGTCAGTTCTAATAAAGCTAAGGCCAGTACCTCGATGTTCAAGTTACTACCTTGAAATATTCTAAAAATAGTCAAATCCGACATCATATTTTGAAAATAGGCAATATTGTATCTCAGTTGAATGACATGAAGTTCGCCATTTCAAAATTCTTCCTAGTTTATCTGATTTTGACCTCATTGCCTATTGAATACGAACCCTTCAAGATTTTTTACAACATACATAATGATAAGTGATACTTTAATTACCTCTTAACTAAGTGTGTTGAAGAGGAAGAAAGATTGAAGGGTAAGAAGGTGCATATACATATGATTTCTTATCAAGGAAAGTATAGGTCGAGGAAAAGAAGGGTTCCTTCAAGAATAAAATCTCTGGGGAGAGTTCTAACTCTCAAGAAAATGTCAAATCTTATACTATAAAGTACTTCTTCTGTAAGAAAAAGAGACATAAGAAGGTGGATTGCTTAAAACATAAGAAATAACTCGAGAAGAAATATAACAAGTCATACATTTTGCATGAGTGTAATTTAATCTATGTTCCATTACATAGTTGGTGGTTTGATTCTGGTGCCACGGTGTACATTGCTAACTCTTTACAGGTATTTTTGAACAAATGAAAACTAACGAAGCATGAAAGAAGCATCTTCCCAAGAAACAAAATGTATTTGAATGTGAAAAACATTGGAACCTGTTGAGTAGTTTTGGAGTCTAGTTTTGTTTTGGAGGATACATTTTATGTACCATTTTATAGTCAGAACCTTATTTCTATTTCAAGACTTGATAAGTTTTGTTTTGCCTTTAATTTGAAAAACTTCTGATCATACATTTATTTTAACATTTAATCATATTAATTTGTGCATGATCCAATAAGAAATCGCATTAAAATCCCGCGTTTATTATTAGTTTCGAGATAACGCACGAAAAAAGATAAAATTCATAAAAAACATAAATTGCAAGTTAATTCTGCGAATTTGGTTGTTTAGAAATTAGTTAGTCGTATTTTTCTTTACAATTTAGATTTGTAATTAAATTAGGTTCGAAAAAATAAAGAGGCAATAAGTTTTAGATAGTTTTAATAGTTTAGGTTGAATAACGTAGAATTCAAAGTTTTTAGAGAAGATAGTGTTGATGGAGCCCTTTTTAGAATTTAGGAAAAATATGTAGAGCATTTTGAAAACTTCTCTTCTTTAAAACCCCACGTATGGATTTGAGAAGAGGATCCTTCTTTGCTCACACGCACCCTTCTTCTTCTCAACCCCTCTCTTCTTCCCTCCAGTTCTTCTTTCTCATCTTTTCTTCTCCTTCCTCTTTCCCACTGGAGGTCTTGAATCTTCTCACCGGGTGCTATGAATGCAAGGGAGAGGCCGCTCTCTCCTCAACCCAGTCCAAAACGTGGTAACTCTTTTTTTTTCTTCTTCCTCCTCCTTCTTCTTCTTCTTCCTCTCTTCTCCTCTTTTCTTTTTGCTATTTTCACGTTTCAGAATTTTGTTTAGCAATTTTTTTGTTTCATTGATTCAGTTCAGCTTGCATTTTCATTCAGTAGATTTCTGATTTGCATTTTACTGCATCATTTCTATTCATCTGATTTATCTGCATCAATTTGTGTTTCATCACATCATTCATTCATCCGATCATTTATGTTGTTTCTCTCTTCATCTGTTTTTCTGTAGTGTGCTTTGTTGCAGAGAATCAGCATTGTCTGCTCCATAACATCTGCATCATCAGCATCCACTATTGATCTCCTATGCATATCAACATCTGCATTCATATCATCATTCCCTCTACATCATAGCATCATCCTTGTATCGCATCTGAATCATCTGCGAAAATCCTTGGCATTTCTTCTTTCTTCTGTGCATCACATAAGCATTCTCCTAATTCAGCATGTCATAGCATTGCATTCTTCGTTTTCTCATCATCATCATCATTGCATTTGAACCTGCGTTTCATTCCTTTTACTTCATTTATTGCTCTGCATTTTTTGTTCATCCTAATTCTTGTTTCAGCGCATCATTCTCTGCATCCTCTGCATTTTCGTCTTTTATTTTCACTGCATCTCACGTCACTTCAATTTCTTTTTGCATCCGCATTGAGTAGTCATCTGCATACGCACTTTATCCGCTATTTTCTGTGTATCATATCAGCTTCACCTTCATTCTATTGCATCTGAAGTGCATCTCATCGATCCACAATTGCATTTTCTGTGCATTTTCTCTGATCTTTATTGCAGCATCTTTTGCATCCACTGCATCATTTGTGCATTTCAGTTTGCCTCACTTTCCCTTCTGCATTCTGCATACATTTTCATTCCCTGTAGCCGCTGCATTTTCATTTTCATTTTCATTTACATTGCATTTTCACTTCTTGCACATTGCCCTGCATTCCCGTATGTAGTTTTCCAATGCGTTTTCATTTTGCATTTATGTCTCATTCCTGTACTTTGCATTTTATTTCACACATTGCATTTTTTTTACATGTTTTCATTATGCATAAGTTTCATTCCGCATTCTTTTCTTTAATTTTAGTTTTGCATATTAGCTTTATTTAGCATATTGTTTTTATTATTTTGTGAAAGTTCTTGTTAGTTGTTTTTTTTAGTAGTAGTTCTCATCTTTTATTTCACAAATCGTTTGAGTGCATTTTAGTAGTCTTGTGTAGTGCTTTTCATTTTCGCTATTGTGCGTTGTTTCATATTTTGCAGGAAAGCATGGAGGCAAGCAAGCGAGTGAAATGTGTAGTGGCACGCCTTCGATACGAGACACGAGGCACAAGCACAAAAAACATTTGAGTTTTTCTTTTAGATTAGGAAGTTTAATTTCATTTTAAATTTGAGGTTTGTAATAAAACCATTTTAAACCCTCTCCGTAGAGTAAAGATTGATGTAATAGTTAAGTAGTTTATTTTCTTGTACTTTTCTATTTTTGGCAATAAAGCGTAGTTTAGTTGCATGTTTGAATACGAAGTATCCTCCGTTCCTTGAGATTGACCCAGACTCCACCACTCGTGCGAGTCAGTTTTTATTTTTCGTGTCAAGCTTTCATGCTGTTTTTACATAAAAATATCATTTCTAAAATCGTTTCACAAAACTGACATCAGCTTTGAACTCATTATTTTTAAAAATTTATTTGTGTTGGTTCTATATATTTGTGTAATGTTTTGTATCGTTTGAAAACCAAACTCTAAATTTGGAAATCTCACTCCGTTAAGAATATGTTGATTGGCAATAAACGTGGTTTAAAGAATGATCAATCATATTTACTTTGACATCAAAGATTAGGACACATCTCGAAAGAGAGAGTTCAAAGACTTATGAAAGAAGAGATTTGTGGATCCCTAGACTTCACGAATTCAGAACCATGTGTTGACTGCATAAAGGCTAACAGTCCAACACATATAAGAAAGATGTCAAACACAATAATGAAAAATTAGAGATTATGCATACAGATGTGTGCAGGTCATTTTTCTCGTTTTACATGGGTGAAAAATATTTTATCACTTTTATAGATGATTATTCATGGTATATGTATCTCTACTTACTATTTGAGAAATCTGAAGTCTTTTGAGTTTTTAAGAACTTAAGAAAGAATAGACCATTGAAGTTATAAAAGTGGTCAGATATGATAAAGTTGGTGAATATTATGATTGTTTTACTGAGGTGAGATAAAAAGAAGAGTCATTGGTGCGGTTTCTAAAGAAAGAAGGCATTATGTCTCAATACACCATACCTGCTAGTGCCTACCAGAATGGTGTAGCTGAAAGAAGAAATTGTATGCTTAAGGAGATTGTTCGAGTGATGTTAAATCACTCAAATATTTCATTGACCTTGTGGGGTGAAGCTCTTAGGATAACTATGCACATATTGAATAAGGTTCCTACGAAGTCTATCTAAAATACTTCTTATGAGTTATGGATAGGTCGAAAACCTTCTTTATCTTATATGTATGTATGGGGTTGTCCGACTGAAGCTAAATTGTATAACCCACATATAAAAGCCTTTGAACATATGACGAGTATTGGATTTTTTAGTGGTTATCCAAAAAGATCAAAGGGTTTTAGGTTTTATTGTCCATTTCATACACTACAAATAGTGGAAATAAATAAAGTGATATTTCTTGAAAATTATTATATTGGGATAGATGCATTTCAAAGTCTTGTGTTTGAGGAATTTCATGATTCAGTTTCTATAGTTGCGAAGAAAAAATACATAATTTTTTCGATCATTATATCTTTAGATGATGTTAGGAAAAAAATTATCAATGAACATCATTCCCAAGTAGAACAAGTTGTTAATGAGGATCGATATACAACAACAACAAGATGTAGAGGTTCAATTTGAACAACCTGTAGCACCTGTATGGAAGTCCACAAGAACTAGAAAATCTGCTATATATCTAGACTATATGGTGTATTTACAAGAGCCCAATGATTTCATAGATATTGATGATGATCCCTTGACCTTTGTAAAAGCCATTGAAAGTAAAAGATTGCCACATTGCGTCAATGTCATGAAATAAGAGCTTGACTCTATGATAAATAACCATGTGTGAGATCTTGTATCTCAACCTTATGGAGTAATACCTATTGGTTGTAAGTGTGTCCTCAAGACCAAAACAAACTCTAAAGGATGGGTAGAAAGGTACAAGGTTAGGCTTGTTGCAGAAGAATTCACATTGACAGAGGGCATTGATTATAATGAAACTTTTTCTCTTGTCTTATCTAAAGAATCATTGAGAATAATTATGGCCCTCATAGCTCAATTTTACTTAGAACTATATCAAATAGATGCAAAAATGACTTCTAAATCGTGATATGGAAGATGAGGTATATATGCAACAACTTCCTGATTTCAGTATAGATGACTTAAATAATTTAGTTTGTAAATTGAAGAAATTAATGTATAGACTTAAACAAGCTTCCCACCAGTGGTATAAAATGTTCAATCAAATGATTTTGAGCTTTGGATTCACTGAAAATATTGTTGGTCAGTGCATATACCTTAATGCTAGTGGGAGTAAGTTCATAGTTCTAGTTTTATATGTTGATGACATTCTTCTCGTAACTAATGATTTTATTATGCTACATGAGACAAAAGATTTTTTTCTCTCTCATTTTGATATGAAGGATATGGGTGAAGCCACTTCTGTCCTTGAAATTGAGATCTGTCGTTATAGAACTAAGAATGTCCTTGGCCTCTTTCAGAAATCATATATCATTAAGGTTCTTAAAAGATATGGGATGAAGAATTGTTTTCTTGGATCAGCACCCATAGTAAAAGAGGATAAATTAAGCCTAAAGAATTGTTCTCAAGATGATAATGAAAAAACTCATATGGCCAGTGTCCTGTATGCTTTGGTGGTTAGGAGTTTGTAATATGCGTAGGCCTACACATTACCAGATATCGCATTTGTTGTTGTAATGCTTGATAGATATTAGTCTAATTCAAGCATTGCGTACTAGAAGACCGCGAAAAAGGTTATGCACTATTTGCAAAGAACAAAGGAATATATGTTGACCTACAGAAAGGTTGACCACTATAGGTCGTTGGATACTCTGATACGAACTTAGAAGGATGTTTTGATAGTAGAAAGTCTACTACTAGATACGTCTTCCTATTAACAAGTAGTGTTATATCATAAAAAAGTGAAAAGCATTCTATAACTACAGCTCACAACATGGAGGCATAATTTATTGCTCTATACGAGATTTTGTCTCAGGCCATATGGACCAAAAACTTTATTATGGGTCTTGGTATAGTGGACTCTATTGAGAGGCCACTAAAAATCTTATATGATAATGAATTTGCCATGTCCTTATCGAATAACAACAAGAACTTTATCTCATGTCATCACATAGAGTTAAAGTACTTTATTGTTGAAGAAAGAACTATGAATTATTTAGTGTATATTGATACAATCAATATGAAAAAATAATTGTGGATCCTCTTACTAAAGAGCTTGCACCAAGAGTATATTTCTAACATATAATGGGGATAGGTCTATTTGATTCATTTTGATATATGACAATACATTATGGTTATATGTGATCACATTTATGAAACTAAATTGATTCTCTATGGTTTTGTGCATTGTTGATTTTGTATAAAGTATCTCTCATTTGTAAAAAAAGAATAGCAGAATAACAATATTAAAAAAACCAATAGAATGATTTAGAGACCAACCTATTCATAAATATATTCTTAACATACTGAACACTTAAAATGAATAATATTATAGCGCATGGAAATATGGCATCTTATATAAAGATGTTCATCTCCATGACTCGTATGATTCATTCTTGTGATACATGATAGCATGTGAACCAACATAAAAATTAAATCGAGATAACAGTAAAGAATCTCATTTATATGCTTTTTTTGTGTCAATGGGTCAAGTGGGAGAATGTTGAACTTTTTAGATTGGGTCTAATCGGATGTGACCCAGTTTCACAGACAC
The DNA here is from genome assembly GCF_984573655.1 of Nuphar pumila. Classification (NCBI taxonomy): domain Eukaryota; kingdom Viridiplantae; phylum Streptophyta; class Magnoliopsida; order Nymphaeales; family Nymphaeaceae; genus Nuphar; species Nuphar pumila. Next base: position 42,446,049 of record NC_143258.1, read on the forward strand.
ACTAAGGGATATCATAAGAGCGGGGGGCTGTTATGAGAATATGAATAGTTCACATTCAATATGCATGCATGTAACCCTCACTCATCTCCCACTATATAAGGAGACCTCCATGGATGTTTGATGAAAGCATATGTGAACATTGGGTTTCACTCTGAGTCTTTGGGTTTTAGGGTCCTGCTCACCCTTCGACTTGGCGGTCTAGGCTCATCGAGGGCGTTGATTGGTTGAGGAGAACACCGACCACCCACACCTACATCTATCAAAGTTTCAACCAGATCAACCATGGTAGCTTCCAGTAAGTAGCGTTCTCTATTATTTTTTGCCAACAGAATCTTATTTCTCACTACTATTTATGGATGTTAGGTCAAAGGGCTAAAATGATATCTTTGAAAATATCAAATCAAAAGGCAATATATGATATGAGATTAGTGTTTCCTGTCCCTTTGGAGGCAGTCTTCGATAGCCACCCTCCACCAGCAACAATAAGAACAACTCTTGTTCTTCACTTTGCCCATATTGCTTGAAGCACTGAAGTTGAATTGTGCTCCTCTAAACGGTCTCACTATTGGCAATGTTATTATAGGATGCAATTTCAAAGACTAACCCATCCAAATCATTTTGATGTGGGATCTATAAGGTCTCACGTTTGGTTGGAACTGTGAGGAAAGAAGTGCAAGATCAAGCAATTGAAATAACTCAATCACAACTAAATAGGCTCTATAACTAGGGATGGATTACAGTGTCAAGATGTCAAAATAAGGAATTTGTTTGTGATTTAGGCCCTATTTAAACCTGGATACGATGGACACTAGGTTAAGAAGCATAAACCAGGGACCTGACATGTTTGGATGAAATAGAATCTGGTTTTCATAAATCAGGATTTAATCAAAGACGGAAGAGCCAAGAAATTTCAGTTCATAAAAGCAGGTTCATGGAGATCGACCCTCCTTTACCCTTCCATCCCCTCAAGTCTCATCCTTTCTGCCACCCTTTCCATCATCCATCAGACATTTTTGCCCATTTTCCAACAAACAGAATGTTTTTGAACTTTTTTTTGAAAGGCAAGCTGGGGTTAGTCATACCCCACCAGTTACACAACATATCATTGGGTTTTGAACTTGCAACGTCCCAACACATGGTGACGTGCACTAACTGCTCCTACCAAATAAGTAGAACCCTCATTGGTGTTTTTGAACTATTTTTTGTCTGGCTATTGTTTGTCAAAAATGTTTCTTGTCTTAATGACTTCTTTTTATGGAGTCTTTGTTGGGTTTATGAATCAAAATTATGTGGGTTGCACGTTACTTGTTCCCCTATTACTTTTATTTTTCTAAGTTTAGTGTTGAAGGAAAACCACTCTTTTCAAAATTGTTTAGTCCTAGATTAAAGAGAAGAGAGACCTTCACAAGAGTTTATATAGGGTAGTGTTGCTTTTATGGGCAAGGCCCATTAGGGGCATGGCAATTGAACTTTGATTTTAGATTGGTTTTATGTTGATGGACTTTTGACCATTTTTTTGAAACTTAGAATGATTTTATCCCTAGATCCTTGACCAACCATTCTTGACTTTTAATTGGGTGCTACTTGACCATTTGAGCCACCTTTGACCACGACCTTTACCAATGATTTGTTGCCTCTCATAAAGCCTTACTAGTCTTTGAGGAATTTCTGCACTTTTCACAACTTCGCTCATTTTTACTTTTCCATTTGGGTGGATTTAGCTTTAAAGGGACTGAAGGCACTTACAGGGTTAAGGCAGCGAGTGAGCCTTGAATCATAATTAATAAAGATAAAGGGTAAAGTAAGGCATCTCACTGATAGACTCTTAGCTGTGAAATAAAACTAAAGCTTTTATTCCTAAGGTTTTTTTTTTTTACTATTGACCTCTTCCTATCTTTTGGAAAATCTTGACCTTGGTAGGGTCATTTTGAACCCTATGAATGCCTTTTTTGACCATTGACCAGCTAGCGGTTGTTGATTAGTTGTTCTAGCCAACCAAGGCCATTTATTTTTTGCCATTGGCATTTATATCTAGTTGTTGAGCTTGGGGCTATATATATCTTAGTTGTCTCTCATTCTCTCTATCACAATCTCAAGCTCTCCTCTCTCTCCCTCTTAGACTTAGTCTAAGTCTAGACCGGTTAAAGTCAAGAGGCTATTCAAGGGTGGTCATATTGAGTTGTTTGGTCTCACTCAGCATAAGACGTAGAATGACCTTCGCAAGTAAGAGAAAGTTCACTTGTATTCTTGGCCTGACACACAAAAAAAAATCCTTGAACACCGAAAAATTTTATTTTTTTTCTTAATGCTCATTTTCTTGTAATTAATCATAAACTAGCATGTTCTGCACACCTACCTAGGTGGGTCAACTTAAGGCATTCAAGTTGAAGGATGTCATGAGTTGAATACCCTAGGTGTGTATCCTTTGTCATAGGGCACGTTAAGAAGCAAGAAAATTTCTTATAAGAAAAGAAAAGTTTGCCTATGAGAAGTTTTGATATGATAATTTTTTCAAATAAAAAATTTTCACTTATTTATGTTGCATGAGAATAATAAAGTGATTTTTTTTTCTTTTGTCGTCCACACCAACGCTTCCCTCAACTTCTCCACCAATGGCAACCTCCGCCCCGTGAGCAATGCTAGCGTCGTCATTTGGGATTCTGGCACTGGCAATAGAGGTGCCTTCGGCGCTACCCTCAATGATTCTGCCAACTTCACTGACAGTCCAAAATCTACAAATAACCTAAGGTTGTTCGATCATCTACAATCGAACTGTAATAGTTCTTAAGAATCAATGAAAAATTAAAAAAAAAAAAATTGAGGTGATTTTAAATGATATTGAAAGGAGAACACAACAGAAGAAAACTTGATTTGTGAAAACTGAATCAAGAGAAAACATTCTCAACTTTGAACTGAACTCAAGATTCAAAACCAACTATCTTTTCTTTATCATTCAAAAGAAAGTTCATCGATATAGAGTCCATTTACAAAATCTGATAAGCTATAAATATGCATGTACAAAATATTAAAATTCAAAACACGTGGAAGTCTCAAAACATACAACGGTCCCAAGACTAGAAGGGTTCATGATTCAGCGATCCTCGCATCCATCGCCACCAAGCACACCTACCCGTGGGTACTTGAAAAAAGGAAAGTAAGAAGGGGTAAGACCAACCACTATCTCAATAAGTAACTTGACCTTCTGTCTCGTGATAGCGAACACGACAAGGTCTAAAGGCCCAAGGTACACTATAAATTTACAAACATCACTCTGTGGGAAAACTCAATACATGAACCCATGTGCTAACTCTAGAAAAAAACACCAACAATAGGTCATAAAGATCAAGACATGCACAATCCTAAATTCATGCACATATTTTAATTACTTTCTCCATTTAGGTTTTTCTTTTTCTTTCTACAGGATGAAAATGCAATTACATATTCTGATATTAATTAATTATGTCTAAGAGGCACCACTGCCTGCAACGCTATAGATTCACCGGTCTACATAGAGGTGTATTTTTAAACATAGGTAATTTCAATATTTTATTAATCCCAAGAGCACACGGTCACACCAGCACCAAAAGCCAAGAACCCTTCATCAAAGATTCTTTTCCTTAGAAAAGTTGTAATGCACTACTGCTAGCGTAAGTAGCCATCATGGTTGATGACTGATCCACCCTCAATGACCAAGATGGGGTACAAATTTGCCATCTTTGAGAGTACCACATTGGCAACTCAACATCTCACGGGCTTGGTGCTAACTCACTCAACGATCAAGTCCATTTATAGGTTACCCCATCTATCAGGGTGTAACCTTTAATCTCTATGTAACTTGTTTAAAATTAAGTTCATGTGACGACAAGTTATCTAGGTACCTACACCGGTACCAAACAGCTATACATAATTTTATTATGCAATATGCATTCCTTTTGTGTAAATACCCTTACACTTATGAGGTCACTCTTGTGCCCCAATGAATATCATGTCATGCATATAACTATATAGTGCCCACATTAGCACCACAACTTCGTATTGCAACCCATGCAAATATGAGCCAAACAAGACCATGCATGCTTAAATCACACAATGACATGTTGTCATGTACTTACAACCACTCTTATCAACTAAACTGAAAGAAATGAAGCATGAGCTTACATGTGTATAACCTTCTCATGCAAGCATGCTAACACCCTTATGTATTTCAATACAAATCAAATCTCTCCTTAGACCATCCAACACATATTAGTGCATAAACATTCATAACATATCAAACATGAATATGAACTTGGGCATGGAACCCCATAAACGCATAAAACATATTATTAAACATTCATAACATGAATACGAACTTGGACTGCATAAGCTAAAGCATGTACATTTTTAATCAATATTCATTTTTAGCATAGCTTTTACCCAAAAGCCTAAACACCAACACCATTAGAAGCATGCAAAATCAAGAAACATGCTCAAACATTTATACTCACATGGATTCTTCTACACATTCAATTTCTGAAAAAATTATCTTCAAACCATGGGTTTTCCTTAAAAACAATAGTCTTGATTTCAAATAAAACATGCTTGAAAACAACCATCTAGTTAAAACAGAATTTTAGTACATGTATTGGTCACAAAACTAGATTTTCAAACATACTATGCAATATGAATGAGCTATAGAAATTTTTATTTATCTAACATGTATAAAATCATATTTATAAACACTTTAAAAACAAGAGAGCTACAAAAATTTTAATTCATAAAACTGTTATCAAAATTTAGTTTGTGAACACTTTATACAGTAGCAACAAATACAGATTTGCATACACACTTTTTTCACTAGCTAAAAAAACATATTTTTGTGTTCTTAAAATACAACTCGATGAAAGACTTGTCAAAACACATAGTTAAGTTGAAAATTCATGAAAAACATGAGTGCATATCAAAGATATAGTAGCATTAATCCAACCAACCAATGTACAAATACTTTGGGATGGTTCCACCAAAACCCAAGCATAACAGTCTAAAAATCACATGTATTTCACATATTTATCGCAAAATCCACTCAAGAGTCGACTCTCCCAAACATAAGAGTCGACTATGTGCTAAATTGAGCATAAACAATACCCATGAGTCGACTCTCCTGACTCAGGAGTCGACCCTCGGGCTAACAATATAAATAACATAAAGGAGTCGATTGTCATGTTTCAGGAGTCGATTCTCCACTCCAGGAGTCAACTCACTACGTAAAGAAATCAACTCTTTTAGTACAGGAGTCAACTCTTTTATAGAAAGAGTCAACTCTTACACAAAGGAGTCAACTCTTTTTTAGAATGAGTCAACACTTTTGCAAAAGATTCGACTTTTTCTCAAAGGATTCAATTCTTGGGTTAACCAGGACATGAAAATGCACAGAAGTCGACCCCAGAAAAGCAGGAGTAGACCCCTAAGGCATTTTAGTTCGGTTTCACACTTCCGCAACTCTGAAAACTCAGAGTTCGAAGCACCCAACTTACTTGAAACCCAACCCCAACACATCTAGGAGTGTTTCAAAATGCTAAACACATCAACAACCAAATTTTCAACTATTTAAAAGCATTCTAAGCATGATCCTAAGCATGTTATTCCATAAAAACATATTCAATCATTCAAAGCATGTTTTTTCTCAAAAATTACCACAAAACTACTTGCAGTCTTAGCATACTCACTACCTACGAAACAAGAAATCGAGTACCTACTTTTAATCGCTATATCTGACAAGTATATGTCCTCTAAACGCACTGTGAGCAACTCGCACACCCTAACACGAACAAGAGAGTTGTCCATACTGAAACACAACCCCAAACACGGACTGAGGTACCTATGAACACAGCTCTATATGCAGCAACTCCATCAATGGTGCAACTCAACCTCTGGGTGGTGGTAAAGTTGTTGGGTCATCCATCAAATGAGAGAGAAGGTGTGAGTGTGTAGGGAGAGAGAGAGAGAGAGAGTATGTATGAGAAATAGAGAAGGAAAAGGGAAACTAGTGGATGTAGAGGGGTTTTATAAGGTCCTACCTAAAATGGGCATGGACTTAAACAAAAAGGATTCAGGTTTGGTTGTGTTCCAACCAAATCCCAACTATAAAGGGGTGTGGGCTCCTAGTTAGCCCACTTATTGAGTTAACTAGGTCCTCACCTAATTGACCTAACCAAAATGTAAACAACTTAAAATGCAAAATAGCTAAGTGGTAAGGTTCAGCTACCCCTGGCAGGTCTGACCTGCTGGGGTTGGCTGAGTTGGGCGGCAGTTGCAGTTGCTGCCCTAGACAAAATGACCAAATTACCCTTAAAAAGCAAAAATGGTTCAGACTATCATTTTATCAAACCTAAATCATAAGAATGCCATTGAACCAATTCCAATAATACCAGATATGTCTTCTCATGCAGTTGATTGACACAGTCAACTAATTAAAGTTGGACATCTATATCCTTCAGGATGAATTGATCAAAATACCCCCAAAACTTGTTGGGTGAGCTACAAACTCATTTCAACTCTTATTTTGACAAACCAAAGACTGTTATTCTTGAAAATTTTGTAAGGACGTAACTAGATACGACTATTGCATGAAGAATCTATCTATATTGCAATTTTTCAGAAATTATAAAAGTAAAAAAAAAAAATGTCAGATATTACACGAACTGTTTGTGCTTTGGATCAAATCTCTCTTTCTCTCTCCAACCCCGATGCCCCTCTCCCTCTCCCTGTACCCAGATGACCCAACCATATGGCCTCCCCTGCCTTTCCCTCTTCTTCAACCCAACACCAGTCAAGACCTCACCCTTCCCAAATTCATGGTTTTTTGCCCCCACCTACCACCCCCACACTTTTGCCACCATCAACAGGAAGTCGCCAATGTCCAGCAGGCAAGCCAACCGCTGGCGGTGGCCAGCCAGAGAGAGAGAGAGAGAGAGTGGCCAGCAATCGATATTCACTGCACCTCCCATCTATTTCTTCCACCCAACTCACTGCTGATGTCCACTAACAACTAGGCTATCGACGATTGTGCTACAGTTGGATACTAACGTTCCTGAGGTTCGATACACTGTTTCATCTTGGACACAAGCCTTAATGCAAAAAAGTGAAATTAGAAAAAAAAAATACATTTTTCAATCGTTCCAAAGGTGGAGGAATTTTCTTATCAAAATTAATAGTTTTAAAAGAATGCTTTTTTTTTTTTTTTTGAAAAAAATCTCTTCTTTGGAACGATTGAAAAAAATGTATTTTTTTTTTTACTTTCGCTATTTTTTTACTATTTCTCTCTTCAAACGTGCTCATAGGTTCAAAGCTAACAAGAAACTATCTCCAGTGGGCATATTGCACTATGAATACTGAAATAGGGCCAAGGTGCATAGAACCACACCAAGAGCTGTTAGTGCACGCCTCCTCCTTGTGGTGGGACTTTGCAGGTTCAAAACCTGAGTGGTACGTCCGGTTGGGTATATGCCTAACCCCAGCTTGCCTTTCAAGAAAAAGACATCTGAATTCCATAAAGGTGGTTTTTCAATAAATAAATAAATAAATAAACTAGCATTGTCTGTATTAGCTACCACAAAAGGCACTATGGCCTTAGGCCCGAGACAAAATAAAGACTCAATGGCGCGACCTTTGTATCATTTCTTGGTGCTAGAACTATATGTCCATTAGTGCGAGGTCTCACAACAGTTCCTTTTTTTTGGAAGGACAGCACTGAACACAAAAGCTAACTAGTATTGGACCCACCTCACTTTTGTGGTATAAAAGATTCTAATTCGTTTTTCCTACTAAGGATTCCAATTCGTTTTGATATGGGTAATTTGATGTGTTTTCTTAAAAACCTTATAATTTTTATATTATTTTCATATCTAAAATCATAAATATTTTAGCATTGAAATGTCTTTTTTACCCTTCGCATGTGCGAAACTGATGAAGTTCGCATGATATATCGCTTTGCTCCTCAAGTCCCGTGCCATACACCCACTTAAAAATGAGGTTCGCATAATTTTTTTTTTTTTTTTGCAAACTTTAGGAAGTTCATATAAAATTATATGTGAACTTCCTATCAAGCTCCTCAAGTCCCGCATACCCTAACCCAGTTTTAGAAGGGACTAGCTCAATGTAGTTAGTATCGGTGTCAGCCTGTATCGTTTGGGCCAACGATTGATACCGATAAATACTCAAGTGAATTGTTATGAATACGGCAGAAAAATAATTAAAAATATTATATGTCAATCAGAATGTGAGACGTGTTGAATTTATTAAAATAATATTAAAAATATATAAAAAATAATTTTAAGTATTTTTATATTTATTAAAAATAACCGATTTAAGGATGAAGCCTATCGATATTCTGTCGATACGATACCCACCAATACCGACAACATTGGGCTACCTTTTAAACTGTGGTCCATGATATAAGATTTTCTCTTTTTTAAAGGCATTTTTGTGTTACATTTTTTCAAAATAACAAAAAGATTGGTCATGGTTAACTACTCTTTGGGCCCACCCTCAAGTAAGATAGGGCAATGTTTCCATGAATGTGATGGTGATGATGAATTTTGTATTTTCTTACTTACTTTAGTGCACGGGTTACATACAAATGTCATTGTATGATTAGTGATCAGCCCCACCTTTATTCTTATATTCAACCAACAAACTATGCCCTTTGCGGCGCATTGGCGAAGGAACGGCCTTGCCTCTCTTATCCAGTTAAGCTTCTAGATCTTCAGTATCACTACTAGTACTTAGGGGTGGCAAATCTGACCCGACCCGCCAACCCGCTTCTTAGCCGGGTTCGGGTTTGGCTTAAACGGGTTCGTGTCGTAAACGGGTCGACCAGCCTAACCCATTTATTAAACGGGTCAGGTTCGTGTTAGGGGTATGCCAACCCGTTTAATAAACGGGTTAGGCAGGCAGGTCAACCCGGCCGTTTACCCGAACCCGACCCGCCAACCCTCCCACCAACCCGTTTACCCAACCCGACTCACCCATCAACCTGTTTACCCGAACCCGACCCGCCAATCTATTTACCCGTTTACCCAAATCCGACCCGCCAACCCATTTACCTGACCCGACCCGTTTATTAAACGGGTTAACCGTGTCGTGTCGGGTTACCCGTTTAATAAACGGGTCGGGTTCGTGTTGAGGTATGCTGACCCTCCAACCCGACCCGATTGCCACCCCTACTAGTACCCAACCCATACCAAACCTCAAGGTTTGGTGATAAATAAGAAGACCCAATTAAAATCTGTGTCCGACCGGTCCGATTAATATTTGGAGCTGGGTATGGTTCGTGAAATTTCATATCAGACCCAAGCCCGACCCATGTTTCGATTAAGATCCGCAATTTTTCAATGTAAAGTAAAAAAATATTATTTTACCGGTATGATCAAGATGTAATCCTTATAAGATCCGGGTATGGATTCTCTTATGGTGGGTTCAATTAAACTCGGTTCTGAACCCAATACCATCATCTCAAATCAGGTTTGGGTCTGATTTCACCTGAGTCTGAACCAAACCCGACCCATTGACACCCTTGTTCACAGTGACAATGCTTTCTTTTAAGTTTTAACATGTCATTTCTGTTTCTTGTGACTTGATGCGATCTCATAAATCACATGGAACACAATAAACTGCCGGAAGTTCAAGTTATTCATATTAGATCAATTTAAAAGTTAATTAGTGCACTGATACTCTTCTATATACTTGTGCACATAGCAAATCCAGTGATTGGGGACGAGTACTTTACAAAGTTCTCAAGCCACACAAAACACAGAAAATCATTGTGCATGCAGCACTTTTTTTTTTATTTTTACTCAGAGAAACAGCTCTAGGTGCAGTGACCTAGCCGCGCTGGCTCAGCCTGTCGTACTTAGTGTCTCTGTCCATGTCAGCGTAAAACTCCGAGGGCTTACCCCTCGATCGACACCAGGGAGTTGCCAAGCTTTGACTTACGCAGGGGGGTGACACCCATGGGATTTGAACATAGACTGCCCATCAAACAGTCGAGGCCCCATCCCACTAAGTCAAACCCCTTAAATTTTCTCTATGGCGCACAGTGATTTTTTGTGTTTTGTGTGGCCCAAATATTTTATAACGCACTCGGCCCCAATCACCTCTTGCAACAATGGGGATCCTAGCCTGTGATGAAGTACTTGGCCCTTCTTAGAGAAGTTATGCATCCATGGAGTATAAATGAAAGGTGAAGGATTTCAAAAGCTTCTCGCTAAGCGATCCTCCAAAGATGGATATCAAGAATGTTGATGGATGGTATTTTTCTTATCTTTTTTTTTTATGATGAGGAATCTACCTAGGATTAATAATAAAGCTCTTTGTTGCAGCTTAACCTACAAAAGCATACACACTAGGTAAGTCAAAGGGTATAATCCAACGGGAATAACAGGAAATTGAATTGAGTGATTGATAATATTCAACACCTAATTAATGAAGTTGCATAAAATGATCATTAATAATACATGACTACCTGACCCATTTGGTACAGTTCCTATTATCATAAACCTAAGGGTATATTTGAAAGCAAGAAAAAATCTAGTAAGAGAAGAAAAATTTGCCAATGAAAAGTTTTGATATGAAAACTTTTCCAAATAAAAAAACTTTCCTTTCCTTTGTTTGTGTGGCAGAAAAAAAAAAGTGAATGGAAAAATGTGAGAAGCCACTCGGCTGGTGTGTGGTTGAATATGTGTGCCACTTATGAGAGGAAGATAGGGGGTAGATCAAACACCCTTTGAGAGAGAGAGAGGTGTTTTGGATCTCTCTCTCTCTCTCTCTCTCTCTCTCTCTCTCTCTCTCTCTCTCTCTCTCTCTCTCTCTCTCTGAGAGAGAGAAATTAGTAACTGCTCACTAATTAGGTACAAAATGATACATGCAAAATGGATTTTTCTACTCTTTTGGTATTTTTTTCATAGTTCCGACCCCATAAATGTGTCGGGCATGGTCGATTTAGGAGGACCATGTGTTTTTTATTAAAAAAATGATATTTAGAGCCTCAAAAATTTACAAAGATTTTGTACCGTTGATTTTTTGAACCTTATAAAAACCCACCAATGTGTCTGAATTGAACGCTTCAAGAGCTGATCCCTGTAAAATCAAGTACATAGATCACATCTTTATGGTCAGAGTTTAAAAATAAGAAAAAAAATGTGTGAAAACCTCTTTCTGCACTTAACGTGTGAACAACTACCAATCACTATATATATATAGAGAGAGAGAGAGAGTGGAGATTATGCTGCCTCCTTTTTAGTTAGGTCACCGTTAAACCAAATATCATAGTTTTACACAATCTTATTATATCTGAATAGTTAGATATGTTTATCATTGCTTATTTATTAAGAAAGACTTGATGTATTATCAAAAAAAAATATTACAATAACAATTATTGATTTTTTTTACCTCTTTATCTTTATAATACATGTATGAGCATAAAGATAAAAAAAAATTTATTTAGTAAACAATGAAAAAGATATCTAACAGCTCAGATCTAGCATAAGACACATAAAACTATGAATTTTGGAAAGTCCTAAGAGTGACCTAATGAAAGGGGGCAACATAATCCCCATTCTTTTATATATGGGTAATCTTTGTTAGCCATGTAGGTAAAGAACCTCCTAGTGAAAAAAAATATAACAAATTTATATTTTTTTGTTTCGTTTTTTTCACATTTGACCCTCTAGATGTTATTTACATATTAAGCTTAGTAGAAGCTGACCTTTGAATCATGTTTTTCTGATGCATATTGAAAAATCTATGGCCTACAATGTACACAATTTTAAAACCTCATAAAAACATAATTTTGTATATGAAAACTAGGATCCAAGGGTTAATTCCTACTATTCTGGCCATGTCAAAGACATCCATGTAGTCGGTTTTGGTCAAAATAACATCCCCTATGAGTTCTAGCTAGGGATTCTTTACTCACCAGGATAGCAAATGTTGTTCATATATATATATATATATATATATATATATATATATATATATATATATATATATATATATATATATATATATATATATATATATATATATATATATATATATATATATATATATATATATATATAGGTTTCTCCTAACCCACATGGTATGGATAGTGTTGATTTCCTATTTGAAAAAAGTTTGACCCCACAGATATGTTCAGCACGTTTCATTTGCTAGGGATGGATTATTGGATCATGTTTTTCAATATAAAATATAATTTTATGGGTCTTTAAACTTATAAAAAAATTGAGCTGTTGATTTTCAAAACCTTGTAAAAACTTACATGTTATAATCAAATGGTCCAAAAGCCTATCTCTACTCAATAGACTATGCAAATCACATCTATAAGGTTAGATTCCAAAAAATAAATTAAAAACTTGAAAATTTATGCCTGTCACACCCTCCTACAATTAAGAAATCTCTCTCTCTCTCTCTCTCTCTCTCTCTCTCTCTCTTAGCCTAATGAGATGGAGCCTAAGCAAATCTTACTAGTGTATAAGGCAAAGAAAGGTGACTCTTTATAATGACCTCAACTTATCCTCGTGAAAAGTGAATTTTTTTTTTAACAATTGTGAAAATCAAACTTAAGGATATGGGGTCTCATAAATTTAATAATTGTAAAACCGTAAAAGATAGTGCATTGAATCAATGAAGGAATAATTAACCAATAAAATGAATGACATAGAAATAAAAATAAATAAATAATTTGTAACATAGAGCCACTCTATCAAGAACATCATAATCATGTCACGCAAATTCGCAGGCTCCATGTAGCTGGTTGCCCCATCACTGAGCTCCTGATCCTAAAAAATATGTTTAAGATATTGGGTAAAAACCAGAGTTCTTTGTATAAATTCTTCTAAAAATTCAAACAGAAAGAAAATAGCATAAACCAAATTCAAACACAAATTCAAAAGAATAAAACAACAACAATTTCATAATCAATTTATCATTCAAGCATTTAAAACAAGTACCACGTAATAACAATTTATATAGGAGACAGAATAAGTATGAATGCATGAACTAATGTAGAACATTAAAGATGCATTATTCAATACACATGCATGAATAATTTATTAAGTTATTATCAAAGTTTCTTTTATATGCATGTCCATATTAAATACACACAATTTTACTTTCACTTTTTCTTAATCTTGTGGATACTCAAAACGGGCATAACAATTCTCGAAGTACAAGTTAGGTTCTCAGTTGTAGCTTAACACACAATTTGTAATTTATTACTAGGTTTCATACTTGTTCTTCAGCCGATATCAGGAATCAGCACCATCCATCAGATCATTAGAAATCAACATCTTTATGGTCAGAATTTAAAAATAAGAAAAAAAATGTGTGAAAACCTCTTTCTGCACTTAACGTGTGAACAACTACCAATCACTATATATATATATATATATAGAGAGAGAGAGAGAGAGAGTGGAGATTATGCTGCCTCCTTTTTAGTTAGGTCACCGTTAAACCAAATATCATAGTTTTACACAATCTTATTATATCTGAATAGTTAGATGTGTTTATCATTGCTTATTTATTAAGAAAGACTTGATGTATTATCAAAAAAAAATATTACAATAACAATTATTGATTTTTTTTACCTCTTTATCTTTATAATACATGTATGAGCATAAAGATAAAAAAAAAATTATTTAGTAAACAATGAAAAAGATATCTAACAGCTCAGATCTAGCATAAGACACATAAAACTATGAATTTTGGAAAGTCCTAAGAGTGACCTAATGAAAGGGGGCAACATAATCCCCATTCTTTTATATATGGGTAATCTTTGTTAGCCATGTAGGTAAAGAACCTCCTAGTGAAAAAAAATATAACAAATTTATATTTTTTTGTTTCGTTTTTTTCACATTTGACCCTCTAGATGTTATTTACATATTAAGCTTAGTAGAAGCTGACCTTTGAATCATGTTTTTCTGATGCATATTGAAAAATCTATGGCCTACAATGTACACAATTTTAAAACCTCATAAAAACATAATTTTGTATATGAAAACTAGGATCCAAGGGTTAATTCCTACTATTCTGGCCATGTCAAAGACATCCATGTAGTCGGTTTTGGTCAAAATAACATCCCCTATGAGTTCTAGCTAGGGATTCTTTACTCACCAGGATAGCAAATGTTGTTCATATATATATATATATATATATATATATATATATATATATATATATATATATATATATAGGTTTCTCCTAACCCACATGGTATGGATAGTGTTGATTTCCTATTTGAAAAAAGTTTGACCCCACAGATATGTTTAGCACGTTTCATTTGCTAGGGATGGATTATTGGATCATGTTTTTCAATATAAAATATAATTTTATGGGTCTTTAAACTTATAAAAAAATTGAGCTGTTGATTTTCAAAACCTTGTAAAAACTTACATGTTATAATCAAATGGTCCAAAAGCCTATCTCTACTCAATAGACTATGCAAATCACATCTATAAGGTTAGATTCCAAAAAATAAATTAAAAACTTGAAAATTTATGCCTGTCACACCCTCCTACAATTAAGAAATCTCTCTCTCTCTCTCTCTCTCTCTCTCTCTCTCTCTCTCTCTCTCTCTCTCTCTCTCTCTCTCTCTCTCTCTCTCTCTTAGCCTAATGAGATGGAGCCTAAGCAAATCTTACTAGTGTATAAGGCAAAGAAAGGTGACTCTTTATAATGACCTCAACTTATCCTCGTGAAAAGTGAATTTTTTTTTTAACAATTGTGAAAATCAAACTTAAGGATATGGGGTCTCATAAATTTAATAATTGTCAAACCGTAAAAGATAGTGCATTGAATCAATGAAGGAATAATTAACCAATAAAATGAATGACATAGAAATAAAAATAAATAAATAATTTGTAACATAGAGCCACTCTATCAAGAACATCATAATCATGTCACGCAAATTCGCAGGCTCCATGTAGCTGGTTGCCCCATCACTGAGCTCCTGATCCTAAAAAATATGTTTAAGATATTGGGTAAAAACCAGAGTTCTTTGTATAAATTCTTCTAAAAATTCAAACAGAAAGAAAATAGCATAAACCAAATTCAAACACAAATTCAAAAGAATAAAACAACAACAATTTCATAATCAATTTATCATTCAAGCATTTAAAACAAGTACCACGTAATAACAATTTATATAGGAGACAGAATAAGTATGAATGCATGAACTAATGTAGAACATTAAAGATGCATTATTCAATACACATGCATGAATAATTTATTAAGTTATTATCAAAGTTTCTTTTATATGCATGTCCATATTAAATACACACAATTTTACTTTCACTTTTTATTAATCTTGTGGATACTCAAAACGGGCATAACAATTCTCGAAGTACAAGTTAGGTTCTCAGTTGTAGCTTAACACACAATTTGTAATTTATTACTAGGTTTCATACTTGTTCTTCAGCCGATATCAGGAATCAGCACCATCCATCAGATCATTAGAAATCAACATCTAATGTCGGTATATTAGGAAAATCAATATTCACTTACACCACTTTCTTGATATACCAATAACAACAATTGTGTCAACAACACCACCCACAGGAAAAGTAGCTGAAATCTTTCTAAAATCATGGTCGGAAGGTGAACCACCACATTGGCTTAAGGAGCACAATCACACACATAGTTTTAGTAGTCTCATGATTTTTCTAAAACCGTCATTCAAGATTTCCACACTGTAGAAGGGACATCCTAAAAGAAAATTAATTACATTGTTTATCTCTTTTAACTTTTTAATAAATTCAAGTTCTTTATACAAGAACCGTTTTGCAAATCAACATGCAAAACCCAACTCGGGCCCTAAGTCATCACATTTTTAACAATGCAACTAATTTGGAAAGCTCATAATTCCAGAACAAATTTTGCAATGCATAACCAAATTTTAGAGCAACACATGCTCCAGGCCCACATGGTCAGCAATGGTTCACATCTTACTACAAAAGCATCTCAAGTGATATATGTATCTTATACAAAATTCTTAGTAGACATGCACACACTTGTCTGCAATGCACATTCGATCACACATAACAAGAATGCACATATAAATCATTTTGCATATGCATGCGAAGAAATGTTTGCAACATTCATTAACGTAAATTAATTCATGCATAAGCTCTCAAACATGCACATAATTATATTCATGCAAACATCAAAATAAATTTCATAATTTTTAATGTGTATGACATGAGCACTTGAAACATGATAATTGAATGGATAACATACACAATTAATATCCAACAATTGTGAATGCATCTAATATCATTCATCACCATCATAACATGCGATCAACTGCATGTCGCTATTGTGCTAAAGCAAGCAACAACATGCTTCCCACAACATGTTGTGCTCCCAATATGGTCATCAAGATATTATGAACAACACCATGTGGCTGCTCATAAGGTGCAGCACTACTGCCCCTAACAGATGTCAAATGCAGTTGAAAACAAGCCGCATCTAGTAGGGTTATAAGCAGCCCAACAAAACAGCAAAAAATAGATTTTAATGAGGTGAGTCAATGTTGATGGCGTACAACCTACAACATGACAAGAATAGTTTTGGACAGTAAAACATATTGCTATATATAACTGCAACACAGTTTGGTATACACAACGACCAAATAGGATTTATTATGCATGGCAACAATATAAACTGATTTGCATGCTATCAATAATTTGATAAACAAAATCAACCAAACATTATGATATGAAATCTCCAAAATAGATTTGCTATATATGGCAGCAAAACTGTGTTGTATGCAATCTGCAAAAACATATTTGCTATACATCATATCAAACAAGTTTTGTTGTGTATGATAGCACAAAAGATTTCTATAAATATGAAACAAAATAATATACATAATAGCATAATTTGATATGCATAATCGTAAAGCAGTTAAATATACTCATCTGTCAAACTGATTGTTACACATATCAGAACAACAACTTGACATGCATAAAAATAACATAAACATTTTATAAAAATTATGAATACAGTTGATGATAGTCGCCTCATGGTAGTCGGCCAGAAAACGAAGTTAATTCACCAACAGTCCATCAGGAATCCTTGTAAATTTTGATTAATTTTATTGCAGGCTACAAACCCAGTCTGTAGACAAATTAAGATCATCGAGAGAGAGAGAGTGATACCTCTTTGTTTGTTACATGCTTTCAAATCTAATCAGCATCACAGCATAACGCAGATTGAATGATATACACTTTGTGGTATCAAAACAGAGTTTTCATAAAATAGCATCAAGCTGATAACAATTACATGTATTATTGGCAGCCAACCATGAATAAAAGAAATCTGATAACAGCCATTTCAAAAGTGAGTTTTAAAACATGATATCATGGCTAATATCAGCCAATCGAGTAGTGTCATACAACATAAAAAAGACTTAGGCTGATGACAGTCATAACCTTGAACTCATATTCACTTTTGAAATCAGTATTAGGACAAGAAAAAATCAGATTTATTTATGAAGCAATTTTAAACTCACAACAGATTTATTTATGCAGAAAATAATATCAGTCTAAAAAATAGCCACACGAAAATTTGTAGGGCGTCTAATATATATATATATATATATATATATATATATGGTAAACTTGTTTCCTTTATTTGGAAAACATGTTTTGGCATCTTTTTTGCTAGTTTTTCTTAAATTAAGATTTTTTTCAATAAATAGTTCAGATATATGTGTTATACAAGATTTTAATTACTTATTTTAGTTGTAATCAATGTAATCATATATTTAATAAAAAAAGGATATTAGTCGTTACTATTTATCATAATATTAGTAAAAAACTTAAAATTTATGTAAACTTATACACTCATATTGTCGATATTTGCTCTTTTGTTCTATACATGTGCACACACACACACACACACACACACACACACACACACACATATATATGGAGCAAGAAATACATTCAAAAAAGACAAATCTCATAAATATTCATATGAACATGAACAAAATATCGATAAGCCTAACTTCATGTTGTCTTTATTATAA